>NC_065540.1:19569520-19722020 GCF_932294415.1 Quercus robur | reverse complement strand
TAAATGCAACAGATCTAGGATTTTGCACATTAACCAATTTTAGATCTAGTAATATTGACACAATGATTTGCATGTCATTTTTTTATGGGTATTTAAAAGGTCATTTAAAGTCTAGAAGACTAGACTCTATCTAGGTAGGGTGGGTGTCTAACACCTTCACATCCTGTAACTTAGCCCCCGAATATTGGAATCTTAGGTTGGTAGATTTAGTGTCTTATTTTATTTGGGTAGATTGTAACTAAGAAACAAGGCTTTGTATTTCTTTCTTCTTCTTCTTCTTCTTTTTTTTTATTTTTTTTTTAATTTTTTTTTTATAACTTGATTGTACCTAGGAATCAAAACAATGTAAAGTTCTTCCTACCAAGATGTAATTATTTCCAATTAATGAGAATGTGTACTATTCAAGATATGTTATAGTTTATAAAGTTTTCTTATTTTACTCATAAAATAAGAGGCGACTCCATGTGATCTTGAAAAGGGAAGGTGCCGATGCCTAAACCCCTTTTTTGAGAGTACCAAATTTCTCTGTCTCTCACACAATGCAACACAAAGAATGATAAAAAAAAACATAACATTCAATTCAGGCTTGAAAAAAACTCCATTGTCCATAGTTTAATGGAGTATGAAAGCTATTTGCGTGGAAAAAGGAAGGAGTTAGCAATGAATATGAAACATGTAAGGTACTAAGTAACATGCATGAAGAAAATATAGATGTAAGTCTACATGCCATATGAGTATGCATGATGAAACGTAAGTTGATCTAAATGACATATGAATGATCTGAATTAAAACAAACAACTAAGCCAATAACAATTGAAAGCCCTAATTGCACAAATCTAAAATAACAAATTAAAAACCCAAGGTTAGTGATGTAAAATTACACAAATATTAGGGTGCGTTTGTTTCAGTGTAAAACACTTTCAGGAAATTATTTACCCCCTTGTGCGTGTTTGGCAGCTACGGAAAATACAGTCAACGGAAAATCATTTATGATTTGACTGGAAAATAAGCCACTTTGAGCATAAAATCATTTACACGTTGATTTTACCTTCAAACCATTTCCGGAAATCATACCTGAAGAGAGTGAGCTCGAGCACACTCCTCACACGGTCCAAAACCCATCTGCAAGCTCACCTCAACCAAGCTCCAGCCAGTCCAAATCATGCCGCCCCACGGTCCAAAACCCATCTCCAAGCTTACCTTCAAACCATTTCCACAAAAAAAAAAAAAAAAAAAAAAAACCGAACCCAGAGAGAGAGAGAGAGAGAGAGAGAGAGAGAGAGAGGTCAGTCACTGTCAGAGAGAGAGAGGCCGATCACCTAAACTTGAGATCGATTCCATCGCCATCGGGGTTGTGCCTTTCACCGCCGATCAAGCAAAGATCAACTCCAACGCCGTGCAATCTTGCCTTCGCCGCGTGATCTTGCTTTCGCCTTTGCCGCGCGATCTCGCTTTCGCCTTTGCCGCGCGATCTCACCTCTAGATCGAACCCAGTCGCCTCTGTCGCGCAATCTCGCCTCTAGATCGAACCCAGTCGCCTCTCTCTCTTCCTTCTTCTCTCAATTTGACCAGATTTGATGAATTATTTTTTGGGTTTTGTTTCTTTTGTGTTTCTGGACTGAGAAATGATATTATATATTTGTTTGGAAGCTGAGAAAATGTAAGCAACAAATAGAAAATATGTTTTCTATAGTATTTTCAAGAACACAACCAAACACTAAAAAATATTTTCCGAAGTATTTTTTAAAATACCACCAAACACCTGAAAATATTTTACACTTGGAAAACATTTTACATAGAACCAAACACAACCTTAAATAAAAATTTTAAAAGTCTAAGTTCCTTATGCCAAATTACACAAATATAAGGTTTTTTTTTTTTTAATTAAATACTATAGGTTTGGGAGAGTAGCTTGCGGTCCAATTTAAATATTTTTTCATTTGAAATTGACAACAAGACTTTGAGAGAGAGAGAGAGAGAGAGAATTATACAAGCACATATTTTACACACGTTACCATGTTAGTGTACATTTTTTACACACAATGTTCATAATTTCACATGCGTTATCCACGTTTTTTAAGCATGCTCACGTTTAACCCATGACATAAGTGACGTGTTTGAATGATGTGCACTATTAAATGTGCGATAATCAAAGCCTCTTTTAAAACTCTTTAACTACTAATTGTACTACTTCCATCGGCCATTTTCATTCTAACACGAATGGCTATGCCTGTGGCTAACATCATTGGCGATGGCTAATCTATTCTGGACAGTTATAAATCAGTTTCATGAACACCCATACAACTCATTGCTACAACCTAAAAGTAATGCTACAGCCACACACAAAGAGCAAGCAATCTATTTTTTCGTTATTTAATTAATTAATTTTTTCCTCTATTATTATTGGTGGTTGAACTGATTCGGACTAAACTTGCATTGGATTTACGACAAATACTAAGAAGTAGGGCATTTTCGGTAGACTGTAATTGTAATAACATAGGAATAAGAATAGGAATAGGTTGCAGCCTCTGTGAAGAACACACCGAAGATACTATTCACTGTCTTTGGTTGTGTGATCGGGTTAAATGTATCTGGCTTTCGGAGCCATCTTTCTGTCCATTCTGACCAAAGATTTTTAGAAATTTTGGCGATCTTGTTTCAGCGGTTTTAGCTAATGCAAGCCCAGCCATAGCTGCTCTGTTTTCGATGGTTGCTTGGAGCATTTGGATGAGGCAGAATAAACTGAGGGAGAAGCAAAGTGTTTGGGGAGTAGGGGAGACGGTACAGTGAGCTCGTGAACTGTTACAGGAATTTTGGGACGTTCAGGATCGTCCATTTCGGTCTAGGGTGTCTCGCACAAGACTGCCATGGACGCCGCCAAGTGTTGGTTTTTATAAGCTGAATTTCGACGATGCCGTCTTTGAGAATTCTGGTAGAGCAGGTCTGGGGGTGGTAGTTAGGGATGTGGAAGGAATGATAATTGCAGCTCTAAGTCAGAACATTCCGCTCCCCAGCTCTGTAGAATTGGTGGAAGCCATGGCTGCCCGACGTGCTATCCTTTTGGCGCAGGAGATAAGTCTCACATGAGTGGTAATGGAGGGTGACTCACTAAAGGTAATTGAAGCCATCAATAGTCCAAAACAATGTAGGACTCAGTGGGGCCATATTATAGAAGATATTAAAATAGCTAGTCTTTATTTGCAAGAATGTAGTTTCTTTCATGTTAGTAGGGGGGGTAATAATTTAGCCCACTCCATGGCAAGAAGAGCAGTTTTAACTGCTGATACTGATGTGTGGTTAGAAGAACTACCACAGGATTTGGATGATGTTTTCCAGTCTGATTTACCGAAATAAAATTGACTTACCTTATTCTCAAAAAAAAAAAAAAAAAAAAAAAAAGAATAGGGATATGTATTATAAGGAATACAAGACGCTATTATGTAATACCTATTACTATTCATTTATCTGGTGACAACACAATAATAGAACCCTAAAGAAAATGGAATGAAAGCATTTTAAATCAAATTTAAGATATATTTTAAGAAATATTTTATTCATATAATTATATTTCCAAAAAAAATATTTTTAAAATTCGAAAGGGAGATTAATTATTTTTTTATGATTTTTTATTTTCATAATTGTTTTGTGCTTATGGAAAGTTTGTTTATTTAAAAATATATTAATTTTAGAAATTAACATACTTATTAAGAAATAACTATTACAATCATTTTAGAAATGAATATTTATACTTCATTTTAAAAAATAATTATTCATTAGAAATGGTTATTCCTTACAATAAAAACACAACAAAACTAATGAATAACTAAATTTATTAGAATAAATTTTATATTACACTGTTAATTATAATCTACCAAACATATATCTGAGAACATAACATGACTGATGAGTTATGACTGTATTTTGGCAAGTTAGAATTAGGCATGTTCAGGGATTTGTTGCCCCCCACAAATCGACCTGACCCGCACCGATCCGCCGGTCTCATGGCTCCGCCAAAGCTTTTCGGTGCTGGTTGGCGGGCTTTCTCCAGTGTCGATGTTGGGCCAGTGTGGCGATCGGCGTCGAGATCTGCTGCACCGCGGGACATCGACTGAACCGAGCTATGTGATTACCTTAAAAAAAAAAAAAAAAAAAAAATCTATACAGTAAACGAACGGAGCCCCCTTCTGCTTTTTTTTTTTTTTTTTAGGATAAGTTTTAGTTCAACTAAACGACACTGCTACTATTAATTTTACTGTAGAAGATATTTTCTCTTCTTTTGCTCTCAGCCACACACGTTGTATAGTCTCTCATCTACAATTTTTTCTACAGCCCGCCCAAGTCCCAATTTCTTCTCTCTCCCTCACCTAACCCTCCACTGATTAATAAGACTATCTCCTCAGTCTCACTCTCTCAAGTCTCAAGTCTCATAGTCTCACTCTCTCACAGTCAGTCAGTCAGTCATAGAGAAAAACTTCCTTTTCATAGCTATAGTTGAAGATGATAAAATATAGAGCCTGATGGGCCTACCTTAATGGGCCTGACGGATCGGAACTGCTGGGCCTGTGTAAAGATGATCTCATGCGCTTTGAAGACCCATCGCTGACAGACATAGTAAGGGCCCATGATCCGAAGTCCCTATCGCCTAGAAAAGCCCTAAGATCCAAAAATGGAAATCCTTGCTCACCACGCTCAGAAGAATTTGTATTAGAGTCCCACATGGAAAAGATTTGGAAACCAAGAAGAAAAGCCAACTCTCTACCACTATAAAAGACCTAACACCCTCGTAAATCGAGGTACGTTTTAATTGACCCTCTCTAACGCTCTAAAGTGGGGAGAAGAATTCTAACTTGACCTTCGGAGAGTGTTTGGCCGGCACCACACCGGTGCTCTCTAAAGGTTTTCTTTCGATTGCTTCTGTTGTGCAGGTTCGCTTCGAGTCGCGAGTATGGTGTGACCTATTGGTGATAATTTTCGTCGTCATCAGTTGGCGCCGTCTGTGGGAAACGTAGCACACTATCGCTTCCTAGACAAAAGAGTTACATGGTACTCACACGCTCGATGGCAACCACTAACGACGTTCAAGAAGAGGAAGCCCCTATGACTGCCCTTGAGAGACAGGTCAGGACACTCGCCGCAGCCGTGGAGCGCCTCACCAAACAAAACCACGACCTAGAAGAGCAGCTGAACCAAAAGAGTGCGGCGGTCAATAACCAAGGAGTGGATCAAGAAGGGACCAGCGCTGAAAGGAGAAATCATGATGGACCACAGGAGAGTAACGCCCCGAGCAGACCAGTGCGACGGGACACTAGCATCCCTTCAGTGACGGATACGGCTCCACAACCCATCATCGCGGAGATGCAGGCGATGAAGGAACAGATGGAAGTACTGATGAACGCTCTCAAGGGGCGAGTGTCCAATGATCTTGACGACCTTGTCAACCGGACTGACTCGCCATTTACGACAACCGTCAATTCCTTCCCCCTGCCGAGTAAGTTCCGCATGCCAAGTATGGATAGTTATGACGGAATCAAGGACCCTCTAGATCACCTAGAGACCTTCAAGACCCTGATGCACCTTCAGGGAGTGGCAGACGCAATTATGTGCAGGGCATTTCCTTCGACCCTAAAGGGCGCAGCAAGGATTTGGTTCAGCCGGCTAGCACCAAACTCCATCAGCACCTTCAAGGAGCTAAGCGCTCAATTTACTACGCACTTTATCGGAGGACATCGGTATAAGAAATCCACGGCTTGTTTAATGAATATCAAGCAGCGAGAGGAGGAGACGTTACGGGCCTACATATCACGCTTCAATAAAGAAGCGCTCTCGATCGACGAAGCCGACGACAAGATATTGGTGGCAGCGTTCACGAACGGGTTGAAGGGGGGTAAGTTTTTGTTCTCCCTGTACAAAAACGACCCAAAGACCATGTCAGAGGTGCTTTACAGGGCCACCAAGTATATGAACGCTGAAGACGCACTATTAGCCCGAGAAGATAGACCCAAGAAAAGAGACAGACAAGAGGATCCCCGACAGGACCAGGGGCGGAAGAAAGGAAGGATGGGAGACCGGAGGGAGGAGAGACGTCCAAAACCCATGGGCGGAAGGTTCACAAGTTTCACCCCGTTGACTGCTCCGATAGACCAAGTCCTAATGCAGATTAAGGACGAAGGATCCCTAACGTTTCCAGGAAAGCTGAAGAGTGATCCCAACAAAAGGTCCAGAGACAAATATTGCCGCTTCCACCGTGACCATGGTCACGACACGGCCGATTGCTACGACTTGAAGCAACAAATCGAAGCCCTTATCCGGCAAGGGAAGCTGAAGAAGTTCGTCAGCAAGGAGAGAACGGATCAACCCCCACAAGAACAACACCCCTGTCGAGAAAACGAGCGACCAAGGCCCCCATTAGGGGACATAAGGATGATAATCGGAGGAACAGCTGCGGCCGGATCGTCAAAAAAGGCTCGCAAAACATACCTTCGGATGGTACAGAATGTCCAGTTGGCGGGTACAGTGCCAAAGATGGCAAGAAGGGAAAGCCCCATTATCGAGTTCTCGGAAGAGGATGCACGACGCCTACACCATCCACACGACGATGCCCTCGTCGTCAGCATGCGGGCAGGCGACTACAATATGCATCGAGTGTTGGTCGACAACGGCAGCTCGGCCGATATCTTGTACTATCCGGCGTTCCAGCAAATGAGGATTGACAGGGAGCAGCTAATACCGACAAACGCCCCGCTCGTTGGTTTCGGAGGGAGTAGGGTATTCCCTTTGGGCGCGGTCACATTATCGGTGACAGTAGGAGATTACCCCCAACAAATCACCAAGGACGTAACATTCTTGGTGGTCGATTGCTCGTCCGCCTACAATGCTATTATTGGACGACCCACGCTCAACTCGTGGAAGGCGGCAACATCAACTTACCACCTAATGATCAAGTTCCCAACAGAGTATGGCGTGGGAGAGCTACGCGGAAGTCAAGTTGCCGCACGAGAATGCTACGTAGCTATGATGGAGATGGAAGACCAAATCCAGGTCTTGAATATAGAAGAGCACCGAATGATGGCAGAACCCACAGAGAAGCTAGAGGAGATAACTCTCGACAGTTCCAACCCGGACAGAACAACCAAGATCGGAACGCTTGCCAAACCCGCAATTCGTCAAGAGCTCGTAGCTTTCTTGAGGAGCAATAAGGATGTGTTCGCCTGGAGTCATGACGATATGCCAGGAATCGATCCCTCGGTCATGGTACATAAATTGAATGTATTGCCTTCATTTCCACCCGTCCGATAAAAGAAGAGAGCGTTCGCGCCGGAACGAGACGAAGCGATAGCGGAAGAGGTCCGCAAACTCCAAGAGGCAAGCCTCATCAGGGAAGTCTACTATCCCGATTGGCTGGCAAATGTGGTAATGGTGAAGAAGACGAGCGGTAAGTGGCGGATGTGCGTGGATTTCACCGATCTTAACAAAGCATGCCCCAAAGATAGCTATCCCCTTCCAAGGGTCGACGTCCTGGTAGACTCGACGGCTCAACACCAATTACTAAGCTTCATGGACGCTTTCTCGGGTTACAACCAGATCCGCATGCACGAGGCCGATCAGGAAAAGACTTCGTTCGTAACTAGTCAAGGACTCTTCTGTTACAAAGTAATGCCATTCGGCCTGAAGAATGCGGGAGCAACATACCAAAGGCTAATGGACAAGATGTTCGCACAGCAAATCGGGAGGAATGTACAGGTCTATGTCGATGACATGTTGGTGAAAAGTCGGAAGGAGGAAGACCACCTGGAAGATCTTAAGGAAACATTCGGTACGCTTCGATCCTACAACATGAAGCTCAATCCGGGAAAGTGCGCATTCGGCATAACGGCAGGCAAATTCCTAGGATTCATGGTATCCTAGAGGGGGATTGAGGCTAACCCGGACAAAATCCAAGCCATAGTAGAGATGGCCCCACCGCGAAATGTGAAGGAGATACAAAGCCTTAACGGCAAGATAGCGGCATTAAATAGATTCGTGTCAAGAGCCACGGACAAGTGTTTGCCCTTCTTTCGCACGTTAAAGAAGTCTTTCAAGTGGACGGACGAGTGTCAGCGAGCATTTGCGGAATTAAAAGCATACCTATCCTCACCGCCCCTATTGAGTCCCTCGCAACCTGGTGAAGAACTTTTCCTCTACTTGGTTGTCTCCTCTGTGGCAGTAAGCGCGGCCTTAATTAGAGAAGAGGATAATGCACAGAAGCCTGTATACAACGCCAGCCGGGCGTTCCGCGGTGCCGAAGAAAGATACCAGCCTATGGAGAAACTCGCTTTTGCATTGGTCACGGCGGCTCGCAAGCTCAAGCCCTACTTTCAAGCCCATACCGTGAACGTAATGACCGACAAGCCCTTGCGAAGGGCACTGAGTAACCCTGAAGCCGCGGGTCGACTAACGTTGTGGGCAATAGAATTGAGTGAGTTTGATATCAAGTACCGTCCACGTGTGGCCATTAAAGGACAAGCTGTAGCCGACTTCATAGCGGAGTTTACGCGTGACGAGGACAAGGGGGCAGAAGAATTCCCCCAGTGGAGCATATATACCGACGGATCATCCAATCGGCGAGCCGGAGGGGCCGGCATAGTATTGCTGTCACCTGAAGGAGACAAGATTGAATGTATGGTCCGTCTCGACTTCCCCACCACCAACAATGAAGCGGAATACGAAGCCGTGGCGGCAGGACTCGACCTAGCCAAAGCCGCCAGAGCTGAAAATGTGGTCGTTTACTGCGACTCTCAAGTCGTGACCAATCAAGTAAACGAAGATTATGAATGCAAGGGGGAAAGGTTGAAGAGATATCTTGATCAAGTAAGGGCGAGAGTCGACGGACTAAAAGCAATGGTCGTCCAATCCCCAGGGGAGAAAATGAGCTCGCTGATCGGCTAGCCAAAGCCGCTTTAGCAGAACATATGGTGACACCGGGTAATGTACTTTCTTTTGTTCAACTTTTTCCACTAATAGACCCCGACAACATGCAGGAGATACGCTCTGAAAGAAACTGGACTGCACAGATAACTTCATACTTAAAGGACGGGTTACTGCCAGAAGAAAAGGAAGCAGCAAGAAAGCTAAAAGTCCAAGCGGCAAGGTTCGTCTTAATAAAAGACATTCTTTACAAGAGAGGTTTCTCCCGTCCTTATCTAAGATGCCTGGGGGCTGAAGAGGCAGACTACGTAATGAGGGAAGTACACGAAGGGATATGCGGGAACCATTCTGGATCGCGGTCGTTAGTGCACAAATTGGTACGAGCTGGGTATTACTGGCCAACCATGCAGAAGGATGTCGAGTCTTACGTTAAAAGCTGCGACAAATGCCAGAGGTTCAGCAATTTTATCGGACAACCAGCTGAGGAGCTAACCCCTATAACGACTCCATGGTCGTTCGCTCAGTGGGGACTAGATATCATGGGACCTTTCCCAACGGCGGTAAGGCAACTGAAGTTCTTGGTAGTGGGTATTGACTACTTCACAAAATGGGTAGAAGCGGAAGCCTTGGCCACCATTACAGAAAAGAACATTAGAAGTTTTGTCTGACGGTGCATCGTATGCAGGTTTGGTATTCCTAGAGTTCTTGTCTCAGATAATGGGAGGCAGTTCGACAACGGCCACTTCCGGGATTTTTGTACACAGCTAGGAATAAAAAACCACTACTAATCACCCGCCCATCCTCAGGCTAATGGCCAGGTCGAAGTCACGAACCGATCCCTGTTAAAGATTATCAAGACTCGGCTCGAGGGGGCAAAGGGCATATGGCCCGAAGAATTGCCGAGCATACTATGGGCATACAGGACAACGGCGAGGACTCCGACAGGAGAGACGCCATTTCGACTGACATACGGGAGCGAGGCGGTCATCCCAGCAGAAGTTGGGCTCACAAGTTACAGGGTTCACAACCATGACGAGTGCAGGAATGACGAATCCATGAGGCTACAGCTGGACCTGATAGATGAGGTTCGGTCGGCGGCGGAGCAAAGGATCGCTAGATACCAGGATCGCATGACCAGACATTACAACTCCCGGGTCCGACACAGAAACTTCCAAGTAGGAGACCTCGTACTCAGGAGGGTCATGGGTGCAACTAGAGACCCTACACAGGGAAAACTCGGCCCCAACTGGGAAGGACCTTATAGAGTTACGTCAAGGAAAAGGAAAGGAACACAAAATGCAGTCCACAAGATGGACGGATCATCCTACAGGGATGATAACATCCTACAGGGATGATAACTTGAAAAGTCCACAAGATGGACGGATCATCCTACAAGGACGATCACTGTCAGTCCACAAGATGGATGGACACAAAATAAAGTCCACAAGATGGACGGATCATCCTACAGGGATGATAACATCCTACAGGGATGATAGCTTAAGTCCACAAGATAGACGGATACAAATGAAGTCCACAGGGAACGGATCACCAACAGCGTGAAAGAACTATTCACAAAGTGGACGGATCACCTAAACGGTGTTATAATTTTATCCACAAAATGGACGAATCACCAAAGACGGCAAACAAAATTACAAGTCCAAGAATGGACAGATAACGGGATGCTGAAAAGTTGGCGGACCGTCCACGAGGCCGGACAACGGATCTTCCAAATGGACGGATCAATCAGCACAAAATAATAAGTCTGCAATGTGGACGGAGTATAACGGATAAACAAATATTCTTTTGAAAATCCTTCCTCAAGGAGGAGGACGGACTTTTAAACAAGTTCCAAACAATAATAGAAAACATATAAACATTAATAAGCCAAAAGCCCAGAAGGCAAGTGTTTAATACAATTAAAGAGGACGGATTGTTCTGAAAAGTAAATTAATAAACCAAAAAAAAAAAAAAAAAAAAAAAGAGGACGGATTGTTCTCAAAATAAATTATATAGAGATTAATCCACTTTCTTTGGCTCAGCAACTTGAACATCCTTCGACGGGACGGATTCTCTGTCGCCCTGAACAGCGTCTTCGCCAAAAAGGTCCTCCGTATTTTCGGAAGCGACGGGGAGGGCAGAAGTCTGGCCTTGGTCGTCAACTTTGACCATTGACAAATCCAGCTCGGGGTAGGCCTTCTTGACCTGACGGAGAGAGTCGTCGAAGCCTTGAAGGAAAGAGTCCGCCAGCTCGCTCAACAAGGAGTCTGAGTCACGGTACTCCTTGACGGCTACCTCTTTCACATGACGGATCTCTTCCTTCAGTTCTTTAATCTCCGCCTCCTTCTTCTCTATAACCGTCAACGACTCGACCGTCTTCTCCTCCAGCTCTTTCCTTGCCTTCTCAGAAATCTCCAGCTTCTTCTCCATATTGGACCTCCATTTATGGAGTTGACCAAGCTCTTCCTCCGTCTGCTCCGCCTTTGCACGCACCCGGTCCAAAGTACTCTCACGATTGAGACACCGGTCCAGTAATCCCTTCATCATGACCAAGGACTGTAAACAAGGAAAGAGCCCGTCACATAATGTACTAAACAACGAAAAAGAGAAACAAACATATTTGACGGACATAACCCACCTGAGCAACGGCAAAGAGGCCCGTCTCCCCCATGGCCTCCGTCGAGTGGTTTCCAAGATCCTCATAGTCTTCCGCCGTGATAATAGACGACAGCTTCTCCAACGCATACTTGGAGTCGTCACGGAGGAGGGAAGGAGGTCTCTCTTGCTTAGAGTCTGGGGCCGTCATGAATCCTTTTCCCGTCCCATGCTTAGCTGGGGTGACGGTCTTGGTACCCTCAGCCATCAAACCAACCACAGGTTCAAGAGAGACCTTTGGTTGCCTAAACGGACGGTCAGATTTTGATGTCGGTTTCCTCTTCGGGGCTGAAGCCGACACCCTAGGTACCACCTCGCCCGATTCCTTCTTCTTGACGGCTTGAGATTTAATTAAAGCTCTCCTTTTTGCGTCTTCCATCTCTGCAAATAATGACGGATGAAATTAAAACTAAGTAAAGTCAATTAAATGGCAAAGTAAAGTCGACGGGCTTACGTCTATGAACTTGCTCGTCGTATCTAATAGCCTCTTGGGTGGGCTCAGGACCGTCGCAATACCAATGTATGGTCTTCGGGTTCACCAACTTAGCCCAAGTCCTTTCCTCCGGCTTAGTTTTTCTGCAAATCTTTTCAAGGAAACTAAATTCCTCAAGGCTAACTTGCGGGCGCCGTCTACCTGCAG
Source organism: Quercus robur (assembly GCF_932294415.1). NCBI lineage: Eukaryota > Viridiplantae > Streptophyta > Magnoliopsida > Fagales > Fagaceae > Quercus > Quercus robur. Next base: position 19,709,824 of record NC_065540.1, on the reverse strand, counting down.
AGAAAGACGATCAAGATATACATATAAAAATGGACGGATATGAAAAGCATTACAAAATTAAGACGGGTGCATACACGATTGATTTATCACTGCCCAGGTTGTGTCGACGGGCATGTACTCCGTCTCCCCTGGACGGTTCATCCATCTGTCACCCTCCAGGAAGAAGTAACGACTCTTCCAGTCTCTATTTGAGTCTGGGGTCTCAAAGATCACCTTCAACAAGGGGCTTCGACTAGCAAAACTATACATCCCCCTTGATCCAGAAATCTCGTCTGGACGGTAACAGTGAAGAAATTCACGGACCGTCAGTCTCCTTTCTCCATTCGACATTGCACCATAAAGAATCTCCATGGCTATGAAGACCCTCCAGGCGTTAGGAGATATCTGGGTGACGGACAACCCCAGATAATGCAAAAGTTCCCTATGAAGTGTAGAGAGCGGGAATTGAAGTCCTGCCTTCAACGCCTGCTCGTATACTCCGACACCGTCTACCCCTTCATAGTAACACTTCTCCGACACATAGGGTAGACGGATGGAAATGTAGTCCGGGATTTGGAAGTTGGTTCTAAAAGTGCTGAAATGTTTCTCCCTGATGACGGATGTGAACCTATGCACTGTCCACTCTGGCAACATGATGAATTGCCTTAGTCCATCAGCACCTACAACGGACTCCAGTGCTTGATTCCCGTCGTCATCAGAACCCTCTATTTCAACTATCTCCATATCCTCATTTGTTGAGGATGAAGAGGAGGTAGACGGACTCCTATCTTCGCCGGGGCTCTCTTGGTCTTTATGACCGGACGGGTATACATCCTCGTATTCCGTCCCGTCACGAACCACCGACTGGTTACTTGACGCACTAGACATTTCCTACAATTGACGATGAAACCTAAGACTGACGGGTTTGAAAGTATTGACGGGTATAGTAAGCCTAACAACAATGCAAGGACGGAAATGTAACTTGATTATGGTATTAAAGTAAGTACTTACCACACTTAGCAGAGGATAGGTGACGGTTGGTGTAATCGGTAGATACTCGTCCTCGACGGATTGCTCTGACAAGGTTGACGGCTTCGCTCTGACAAACGATTTCTAATTGAAAATTGTAAAAATGAGAGAGTGAGGCGCCTTATATATATAGGAGATGCACGGAAGACGAAGCGACACTTCGATCCTATACAACGGCCATTCAGAGATTGACACGTGGCATGCTCAATAAATGTTGACAACCTGTCAGTACGCATCAACAGATTTGTACCCATCATGTAACCGTTAACTTTATGAATCTTCCTCTGACGGGTTGATCCATCTGGAACCGTCATCCTATCTTGCATAAATCCGTCAACCAGTTGTGACTACAAAATTAAAACCTTCTTTTTGTCTCACGGATCCCATTCCGTCATAAAATACCCGTCATACCCATACGTTAGGGTCGTCACCCCATTGATCCTTTGACCTAAAAGCTAACGGACCATTGGGGTGAAGGGGGCAACTGAAGATGATAAAATATAGAGCCTGATGGGCCTACCTTAATGGGCCTGACGGATCGAAACTGCTGGGCCTGTGTAAAGATGATCCCATGCGCTTTGAAGGCCCATCGCTGACAGATATAGTAAGGACCCATGATCCGAAGTCCCTATCGCCTAGAAAAGCCCTAAGATCCAAAAATGGAAATCCTTGCTCACCACGCTCAGAAGAATTTGTATTAGAGTCCCACATGGAAAAGATTTGGAAACCAAGAAGAAAAGCCAACTCTCTACCACTATAAAAGACCTAACACCCTTGCAAATCGAGGTACGTTTTAATTGACCCTCTCTAACGCTCTAAAGTGGGGAGAAGAATTCTAACTTGACATTCGGAGAGTGTTTGGCCGGCACCACACCGGTGCTCTCTAAAGGTTTTCTTTCGATTGCTTCTGTTGTGCAGGTTCGCTTCGAGTCGCGAGTACGGTGTGACCTATTGGTGATAATTTTCGTCGTCATCAATAGTCTTACGAAATCAGTCTTTGTCATCTCTGTTCTCCACCATCGGCTCTACCATTATGCAGCTCTCTCTTTAGTAAACCTAACCCCTAATTTATTTTTGGTTTTATTTTGAGTTCATTGATTGTTTCTTGCTGACTCTTTTTTTTTTTTTTTTTTTTTGGGGTTATTTTCTTGTAATTTCAGGGGTGTTTTAAGAGATTCAGCCTGGTAAAGGACTAAATCCCAAAGGCTCAAATATTTTTAGAGTATTTTCTCAAATATCTGTGGCTGTGCTACTGAGTACTGACTATATTTGATATTACTAGAAGACTATGCTAGAAATATAAAACATTATTGTTAAATGTTAATGTTGCTACCTTGCTGAAATGATCTTATTATGGTTGAGACTTGATAGTTTATAATTGTGTGTTTGATTAGGAATGCTGTGACAGGTAGAGATTTGTTAATGTGTGTTAATGTGTTTAATTTGACAGGATGAGATTTATAGTCTTATCATGATTGAGACTGGATATTTTATAATCGTGTATGGTTGAGACTTGAGACTTTATAATTGTATTTGATTTGGAATGTTGTGACAGGTTGAGTTAACATGCATAGTCTTATTGTGGTTGAAACTTGATAATTTAGTGTTGGGTATTTGATTTGGAATGTTGTGATAGGTTGAGATTTATTAATATGTGTTAGTGTGTTTTTTTTTTGAAAGGTATGTGTTAGTATGTTTAATATTTTTTGTTTTTTTGAGCTCGTGTTAGTATGTTTGATATAACAGGTTGAGATTTATAGGGCTTAATGTGACAAGTTAAAATTTTATTACTATGTTTTTTTTTTTTTTGATAAGTTTATTACTTTGTTTGACAGGTTTAGATTTTCAAAATTTATAATTTATATGTTTTATAAATTATATGTTTATAAGGGTTTAATGTTAAGCCGAACATGTATAAGTAAATTGCCCAAGTATTAGGGGAAAAATAAGCCCTTTGTAAAGAAAGGCCCAGTTAAAAAAAAAAGTCAAAATGGGCTTAAATGCTATTCTTTAGAGGCCTAAAATCCCAAACTTAGAATAATAATTTTTAAAAGCCCAGCCTAAAAGTAAGGTGCGGTCATGCATAAAGTGAAAGTGCACCCTATAATTGTGGTACAAAAAACCTTTTCAAAACTGACCGAGCCGAACTGTGTACAGGCATGGCAAATCGGGCAGGTTGGGTTAATTAGATTACGGGTCAAATGGTTATGGGTTAAAAACGAGTTTGGGTCAATCGGATTGCAGATATTGGGTTGGGTTGATTTGTATTTTTCATATGAATATATTTTTTTTAATAAAAAAAAATATGTATTTGTCATTTGAAAAGTCATATAACAAATTACTTGATGTAAAATACATACTTGGAATTTATTACTTGTATCAAGAATGAACTCAATTAAATTTATTAATACTTATTTAATAATTTTAAAATTATATAAATTATAACATTACTATTTAAAACAAAATAACATAAAAATAAGTAAAAGAAATGCATAAGTTTTATTTCTACACAATATCAATATTTCAAAATATAAAAGAAAATTACAAATGATTTATTGGATAACTCATTTGACAAAGAATAAAAACATATAAGAAATTTACAATCTTGAAAATTAATTTTATAATTTATTATTAATTGTGGTTGACATTTTATTTCAATTTGAGAAATACATTAAAGTTTGATAGTTTACTTATTTATACATGGTTTCTTTTATGAATATCATATTATTGTTAAGCAACACAAACTCTAGGAAATATTATAATTTATTTTGAAAAACCATTTATTTTGGACATAAATTGTTAAAAAATAGGTTTAAACATTCATAATTTATATTAATTTGATACTTGGTTTTATTATTTTTACACTTGTGAATGTTTCTCATATATGTCTATGATTTTAAATTTATGTTTTTAATTCTATTGTAATTAGATTATCTTGACATGTATTTTACTATTTGATATCTAAAAATCTTTATTCATTAGAGAATGCTCAATCATTCATCTTTCAATTAATTTGCATACAGTTATGTAAATGTCTCAATTGTTTTCTTAAAGTTCACAATAAACAATTAAACTAATATTATTTTTATTTTATTTTATTTTATTTTTTACCAAAAAATAGTTTTAAAAATAGTTTGGGTTCAAGTTGGGTTGACTTGCAAAAAATATGAATCAAGTCAACTCATTTTTGTTTCAACCCGTTTTGCAATGTCAGCCTAGTCAAAGTCAATTTCAGGCGTTCAGCCGCGTGGAGCTGGAGCTAACCTTGTCCGCATGGCATTGTAAATTCAAAACTTAAAAAAAAAAATATTAACCATTCAAATATGTATGGGCCTGTAGGCCCACAAAAAAGTTTGGGAATATGGAGCTGTAGTAGGTTCGAGCAAGTTGAATTGGCTGGAAACTGAAGCGTGAAGAGACTGATGACTGACGAGTATATTCCAGTCCCCACCAATGAAACTTTAAACCAAAATTTTTAACTTTGAGAAACCCACGAAATTCTGTACTTTCTTTTCGGTTTAAGAGGCCCAATTAAGAAGATGTGTGTACCTCATTTTGTGCTAACCGCTGCTGGGACTTATTCCTACTGGCTATTACTATTATACCAGCATTATGTCGCGATGCATAGTTTAATATAAATTAATCAAAATTTATATGTAAATATTTTTTTATTAATTTACTTAAAATAAATAATAAAAATAAATGAATATTTTACTTTTAAGTTACATAATGAATGTATGTTGTGTGAATCTAAGATATCATAAAATACACACACACACACACACATATATATATATATATATATATAATGATTTACAATAATACATTGAACTTTAAGGCTCAATTAATCACATATATTTAAATGGAAAACCCTTGAATTTAATAGGTAAAAACTATCCAAAACAATAATTGAAATCATGTTTAAGTGAAATCTCAATTCAATAATTAAGAACAATCTAAATTATTAAACATTTAAAAATTTGAAGTAAAGAGAGACTCACATGAGAATTTAATTTTTGTCCTTGAAAGCATGGAAGAAGACATTGCAATTTGAGTGAGTTTCACCCTAAGTTTAAACTTAAAGTTTAAGTTCTATGCATTGCACACTATATGTGTGTGTATATGCATGAAAAATGCTTTGAATTTAATATTTATTGTAGAAAAGAGGTGGTGTAGGCTTACCTCTGTTTAGCTAATTTTTGTTATAATTCCTTTGTGTAATGTGTGTATATGCATGAAAAATTATATGAATTTAACATTTATTGTAGAAAAGAGGCAGTGTAGTTTTACACCTGTCTAGTTAATTCTTGTTATAATCCCTTTGTTTTGCAAGGAGAGAGAAAACCCTTCTTTCATAATTAAAAAAAAAAAAGTCAGCGTTAATATATAATGGCTAAGATATTAATCTTTGGAAGTAGTATTTTATATTGATTAGTATTTCAATTGTGGGTTTTGGTAGCTAGAAGTTAGCGCATAGTAATTAATAATTAGAAAATTACTTTGAAATTTTTTTAAACCAATCCCTTAAAAAAGATTTAGTAGAGTTTAAATCACGTTAATAAATTATCTCTCTATTCAAATTTTTTTTTTAAAAATCATGTTAATAAAAAGTTACTAATAAAACTATTATTAGTAAACATTTCTTAGGCTTATCTATTTAGCTTTGTTGCCAAATTTATATAAACATTTTTTTTTCCTCCGAAGAATATAACACAACCAAAAACCTATAAACAACAATTTACATTCAATATAAAGAATATAATCGAAATTATTCATAATTTAAAATTAAGAAATTAAGGCAAATTATAAATTAAGATATAAATTTAGAAAATGGACAAAGAATAAATCTGTTTGTTTTTTCTATCACCTTGAGAGATGAAAGTGTGAGTATGTAACTAAAACCTGAACCAATTTATTGTAGAAGAGAATAAATGAGTGCAAAAGTTTAATATTATGAATTGGGTTGAAACGAATGTGAGAAGTTTTTATTAATTTTTTTTTAAGTTAAAGAAATATAGCTTTAAACAAAATGAAAAAAATAATAATGAAGAAAGAATGCATACCTGTCATGGAATTTAGACATTCGCATATTGGAATAAACTTCACTTCAAAAAAGATATATATATATATATATATATATATATATTAATATATAGGTAGAGTTTCATTTGATATAGAATTTAAATCCTATTGGAATTAAGATTTCTAATCAATTTCTTTGTTGCTATCTCATAAATCTCATAAGAAGTGGATTAAAAAGAAGGTCATATGAATAGAAAGAAAAAAGAAAACATTTTTTTTATTGAAAAAATGAAACTTTTCTTTTATAACCAAAAAAAAAAAAAAAAAAAAAAAAGACAAACAAACATTTTTTTAGAAGAGAAGAGAAGGTGTTTACTTTAAACTCAAATATTTATTACCTTATTTACAAATTTTTTTTTTTTTTTTTAACTTTATCCAAAAATTTTTTGGGTAAATTGGTATAAATAATAATTATCTAAAAAAAGCCATGTGTGAATAGGAAGATTTTGCTGTTGAATACGTTTTGTTTGTTTGTTTGTTTTTGTTTTTTTTTTTTTCTTTTTACGGGTATTATTATTATTATTATTATGTTGTTGTTGTTGTTTACACGGAGTAATATAAGTTAAATTTTTAAAAAAAGGAATAGATGAAGATTGTTGCTGACTTCTAAGCCCAATTTTTATTATATGTTTCCTCCGTCTTACTTTGTTTGTTCTATTTGAAAAGTCAAACTTTTTAAGGGAATATCATTTATTATCTTGTCTACCTTTTAAAAATGTATAAGTTTCCAAAACTACCCTTAAATAAATTTATCAAAAAATTGAATTATTAATAAAGTAGGGGTATAATAGGAACATTAGTAAATTAATGACTTTTATTTCTAGAAACAGGACAATATTTTGGGACATCCCAAAATAGAATAGAGGACAAACAAAGTGGGACGGAGGGAGTAGTATATAGTATATGATATATATATATATATATATATTTGATAGTTTTATCTTATGGTGTCCTTTTCGGATGATTGCTTTTTATCATTAGATTAAGATACTAATTGATTTTTCATGCAGGTGGAGATCGAATTTTAAATCTTTTACAAGTTGAATTAATTAGAACTCACTATTAGTTATTACCATTAAAGAACCCAATCTATTTTTTTCATTATTTATTTATTTTTATATTAAAATATTTTGCGGTGGAGGAGTTGAATTGAGACAAAACTTAGCATTATAAATTTATAATTTACGGTAAATTCTAAGAAAAAAAATGTTATGATTGTAATTGGGCAAGTCCATATCAATTTCAGTCGTTTAGCAGCGTGGATAACGCCGTCCATCTGACCATAGGGAATGAAGAACATGAATGAATGAATATTGACAATTCTGCGAATATTCAATGTGTTAATTGCTCGGAATAAACAAGGTAAATGTCGCCTAATTGGGAATAAGGAAAGCAAGCACGCAATGAACAACGTGTTAACTTAATCTCACGGTCAAAGGAATGCTTTTTTTTTTTTTAGTTTTTGCTTTGGCTTCTAAAAAGTTTACATTCTGATTTAAAAAATATATATATTGATAAGTGAAAAAAAAAATTTATACATTCATAATGCATTATTGTATGTACTCCTATTATAATATGCGCAAATATTAAAAAAAAAAAAATTAAATAGAAAAATGCCTTTCTTTCTTATAGTACGTTTTCTCTGTAGTATTGCTATTCAAATAATATAATTCATTTGTTACATTTAACAAATGTTTAACACATTGAAAACTTTTTTTTTTTTTTTTAAGAAACAGAGAAAACTTTTTAATGTTATGTCTTTGGCTACTTTATTTTCTTTTAATGAATTTTTAAAAATGATGAGATAAAAAGTTATTGTATGGTCACAATTTGATTCCCAAGACCAAATGATGGATGAACTTAGGCCCAAAGAGCCAAATACAATGAATTTGTAGAGAGCGGATTGAAAAACTTAGCTTTAATGAATAAAGTAACAAGTAAAGTGAATCCAGATGACAAGAGAATGAAGATAGGCTGATTTAATCTAAAGAAAATCGTCATCGGCACAATCCGAGGAGATCAGTTCTTATATATTTCTGTTCAAGTTTGATTACAAGTTCAATTCTTGATTGCTATAGTGTTTTTCTTTCAATTTCTCGATCTCCTGTTGTTATACTAATTTTTTTAAATTAAAAAAAAAATTGAAAAAAAGACTTTGTTAAACTTTTCCACATGCCAATCGTGTGGAAAAGGTGTTTAATTGTTTATTACTATTTTTTTTTTAATGAAAAAAAATAGTTTATGTTTTTTTTGGGGTGAATAATGCGTTTGAATTGTTTATATGCCAAAATTTGTACCATAGTATATTCTTGGACATTTAGACTAGGGTTTTGCTGGAGGGTTTCTCTTGTAGAATCCCATGTGAGTCTGTAAGAGAGATAAAAGAGGGAGATAGTTTTCACTATACATTTACAGACAGAGAGAGAAAGAGAGAGTTGAAGAAGGGAAGGAATATAACAATGGAAGCTAGAGTGGGTGTGGTGGTTGAAGGAGGACAGAGAGCTCGGAGTTCACCAACTCAGGTATTTCAGCAACCGAGGCAGAGCCAAGCAACACGCTCACAAACACAGACACCCAATCAGATTGGAACGGTGCAACAGCTTCTCGCCGGTGGTATCGCCGGAGCTTTCAGCAAGACCTGCACCGCTCCTCTTGCTCGACTCACAATCCTCTTTCAGGTCTCTCTCTCTCTCTTGGTTCTCTTTCTCATTCACAAACTTATTGTGTTTATGGTTTTTGCTATCTGGGTATTTTTGTGGTTTGTGATTCTGACTCTTTTATTTTATTTTATTTGGGGAAGTGGGTCTTATGGTTTTTGACTTGGGTTTGGTTGGGGAGTGTTTATATTATCTGGGCTCTGTTTATTTTTTGAATGAATTAAGACTTATGTGTTATTTGGGGTTTTGATTTCTGCTAAATAAAGAAAATGTCTAATTTAGTTTCTTAGTAGTATGCAACACAAATGCTAAGAAGAGAAACTATCAGGCGGAAAAACACGGCGGATTTTATCGTGAAGCCTTCTTATTTGATTGCATACATACAATGACTTCCATTTTCCATGACAATCAGTACGTTTCTGATTGTAATATTGTTTAGAAATCATGATAATGAGTGTTTGAGGCTTAGAGCAATAATTAGTTAATTGTTGATTATACATAATGCTTACTATTGTCCTTGGTTTGGAAGAACATGAGATTAAAATTTGTGGATAGGTCTATATCATTCCAAAGCTTGGTTATTGACTCTTCCAAATCGTTCTTATCAGGTCCAAGGTATGCACTCTGATGTTTCTGCACTGAGCAAGGCTAGCATATGGCGTGAGGCTTCCCGTATTATCAATGAAGAAGGGTTCAGAGCATTTTGGAAAGGCAATCTGGTCACAATTGCTCATCGTCTTCCTTATTCTTCAGTCAGCTTCTATGCTTATGAACGCTACAAGAATGTGAGTGCAGGTTTTCTTTGAGTAATTCTGATGCATATATTATCTCTTCCATTGCTTGATATCAATTTGTTGATCCCTTTTATGTTCTGCAGTTGTTGCATTCGATTCTTGGGGAAAATCGTAGGGGTAATATGAGTTCAGATGTTTGTGTGCACTTTGTAGGTGGTGGGTTGGCGGGAATAACAGCTGCCTCTGCTACATATCCGCTGGATCTTGTGAGGACACGTCTTGCAGCACAGGTACTGGCAGCATATCTTGGTTGATTTTTTTTTTTGGATCTTGTGAGGACATGTCTTGTAGAGAGTAAAACTAACAGTGAACTGAATAAGGAAAAACCGATTATCAAAAAAAAGAATAAGGAAAAACCATTTCCTGTCTTTTGAATTTCAACTTCTTTCTTACTTCAATTAGATTTTAAATCTGCAGACAAATGCAACTTACTACAGAGGTATCTGGCATTCATTTCATACCATTTGCAGAGATGAAGGTTTTATGGGCTTGTATAAGGGACTTGGACCGACACTTTTAGTATGATTTTAACCTTCTTCTTCTTCTCCTCCTCCTCATTCTCCTTGGTGGCTCTAGTTTATTGACTTAAATTGCCCTTGGTATGCTTTGCGTGACACAGGGTGTTGGACCTAGTATAGCGATAAGCTTTTCTGTTTATGAGACCTTGAGATCGCTTTGGCAGTTGAATAGGTGAATACTGCATTTTGGTTGTGGAGTTATGTTTGCTGTCTCCTGCTTTGTGCAATTTGGTTGTACTACTATACTAATATTTTCTTTTGGCATCAGGCCTGATGATTCCCCTGCCATGGTCAGTCTTGCTTGTGGCAGTCTTTCAGGCATTGCATCATCAACAGGTGAGTGGTCCAGGACCTCTTTTTCTTTTTTATTATTATTTTTATGGATAAGTTTTGGTCATAAGGTATGGGGGAAGGGGAGTTTCTAACTAGTGCTTATATTTATGTGATGTCATGGCAATTGTGATGGAAAGGAGATAAATGGAAATTTTGTTAGGGTATATGAATTTTGTTTCCTCATTGCTAATCAATGGCTTATTATATATATTTGTTGTATCTTGTGTGGGGATGTTCATATAATATCTTTTGGAGATGAACTTTTGAATATCATTTACTACTATTCATCAAGCCTCTAAATGTGAGAAAAACTTCTAATGTTGCAATGCTTGTGTTTTTGTAGAAGTTGAGTTAGATGTCTTGCTCAATTGGCATATTTTAATTTTTGGGAAACTTGTGTACAAAAGATTTTTTTCTCAATAAGTTGACATTTTTAATGAAATGTTGCTGTTGTGCATTGGAGTCTGATGACAATTGTATAATTTGTGCTATAGACTTAGGGTCCGTTTGGTTGGAGAAGTGGAAAAGTGGGAGGATGGAAAATTAGTGAAAGGATAGAAAAGTGGGAGGATAGAAAAGATTTGGTTTTCCCTCATGTGTGTTTGGTTGAAGGGGTGGAAAAGTGGGAGAGTGAAAAACTCTTTTGTTTGGTTAGAGAGTAAAAGGAGAGGATAGAAAATGTAGTTTATATAAATTGACTATTATACCCTTGTTACATAATAGGTAAAAAATAGATTTATTTGTCCTCATTAAATAATATAAAATTTACCAACAATTATATTTTTCAATGAGAAGTGTTACGTCCACAACATTTTTCGCAATGCTTTCACAACAAAATTTATGTTGAAAGTTGTTACTAGTTCTAGTTTGAACCCACCACTAAAATTATTTTTTTACTCACCAATATTAACTAATAACAATATATTACTTAAAATTTATTGTGAAAATATTGTAGTAATATTTTTCAAATAAGATTTTTTATTCTTTATAATATTTCTCTTTTCTTCCTTTGCATTTCATCCATACGTTGTTTTGTTTTTTTTTTTTTTTTTTTTTTTTTTTTTCTACGCTATCTCCTCCACACACGTTGTCCTATCTCTATCCCCACCCCCTTCTTTTTCTTTTTCTCCCTCATTCAAGTCTCAAGAACGTTCTAGCACTCTCATTCTCTCTCTTTTTTTTCTCCAGTTCGCTCTCTCTGCGTTTTTTTTTTTTTTTTTTATTACTTGATTCCAAAATAGTCGTCCCCAATGTGGTCCAGATGGGTCATCTTCGTCCCAAAGCAGTTGGCCCAGTTGGAGCCATCGCTCATCTTTGTCCCTAACGCAATCCAGATGGGTCTGATGGCTTCTGTTTTCTGTCTTTTGTCTTTTTTTTTTTTTTTTTTCTTTGTTATGATTCGATTAACTTTAAAATTGTGTTTTTGAGTTTGTATTCTGATTATGCTTGAGTTTAGAGATGTTTAGAGAAAGATTGTTGTGTTTGTAGCTGTGAGGGCATTTCTGTAAAAGTGTTGTGAGAGCACTTTTCTCTCCACAATTTTCCTCCCGATTTGGGAGGATGAAAATTGTGGGCCCAGGAGAGAATTTTCTCCCAGGTTTTCCATCCTCAGCATTTTCCTTCTTTTGTCAAACAGTGGAAAACACTGTTTTCCACCCTATTTTCCTTCCTCAGTTTTCCATCTTCCCTATTTTCACCCCAACCAAACACAGTGTTAGTGGCAAACTTCCTCATACTGAACGACCATCCCATGTCTTATGCATACACTCAATAGGCCTTGGTGCTATTTAGTTACAAGTGGTAAACTAGTTAAGAAGGCTTAAAACTACTATCCTGATGAGATTTGTTAGGTGCTGCTATTCTTTTTCCGTTTTTCCCCTGTATTGACAGTGCCAGCAAAAACTGATATAGTTATGAATCTCATATTGTAAATTGTTTTTAGCAATTTATAATCAAATGGTTGGTTATACTTGACATTAATTATATCTGGCATTTTCAATATATCTACATGATTTTCATTTTCTCTCCTGCTTACTTTTCAGCAACATTCCCTTTGGATCTTGTGAGGCGAAGGATGCAATTGGAGGGTGCTGGTGGTCGAGCCCGTGTTTATAATACTGGCTTGTTTGGGACATTGGGGAACATAATGAAGAGTGAAGGCCTACGTGGCTTGTATAGAGGGATTATACCAGAATACTTAAAGGTTGTTCCCAGTGTAGGCATTGTCTTCATGACTTACGAGACATTAAAGATGCTTCTATCGCGCATCCCATGAAGTTTGCAGTTGCCTATAAAATTTCACGTTTACTGCCATTGATTGTGGCCATTAAAGTCAAACTCATTCTCCTCTGCAATATGGAAGGTGCTTCATAAAAGATACAAGGTAGGTAGAGAAAGTTCCGTGGTGTCTGTCTTTTGAGAAATTGTGGTGGTAAATTTTGTCCTTGCTGCCATGAGCCCATATTTTTTCATGTATAGGTAGTTAGCACAATGAGGAACATCAACTGTACCCAATTCCAATATGATTAGGTCGTGACATGATAGTATTCATTGGTGATCATAATATCACTAAAGTTTTGTTCAGTTTTGTTGTCGCAACTTGTTTGTTACTTGTCTGTCTCTGCATATTTACTAACTATTTATGCTAACAATGTATCTGAATGTGTCCCATTTCACTGGGAAATTATTTTTGTTTATTAAGATAGTGTTTTAAAGACTTGGGAAGCACCAATAAGGATACTGAATATGTGCATGATCCAAACCCGGATATGATCATTCTTGGAAATTTAGAAAACAATGTAGTATCAATATATTTGTTTTTTTGAGATAATTTCAACCTATGGTATCCGCTTTTGATGATAGATTTTTATCATTAAACTAAGACACTAGTCAGTTTTTGGTGTAAGTAAGGATTGAATCTTAAATATCTTATTCAAATATTAGAGATACTCTGAATAACATATAAATAAATATTTGTAAATATATATCATGGGTGATTTTATGGTACACATTTCTTTTTTTCTTTTTTGGTATGAAATAAAAAGTTGAACATAAGTTATTGCGTTTTAAATATATATTTTATAAGAATAAATTATCGATTAAGATCATATAAGTAAATATTTGTAAATATATATCATGGGTGATTTTATGGTACACATTTCTTTTCTTTTTTCTTCTTTTTTGGTATGAAATAAAAAGCTGAACATAAGTTATTGCTTTTTAAATATATATTTTATAAGAATAGATTATCGAATAAGATTAGATAGGTATGATACTAAAAATAAAAAGTGTACCGCATAATTCTCCATATATCAGGCTAATTTTTCACTAAAAAGATAAATCATTTCTAAAAGGCATAAAATGCGTAAAATAAGAATCCCTCCGTATATGCATTTGACTGTTAGAAGTATCAATGTTTCTTGGTTAATGACTCTGCGGATGTTAAAGGCTCATGGCAATGTGGCGCTTGTCCTAGTCTTTTTATTTTCTTATTTTATAAATAGTTGCAATATATTGCTAACCTTGCGGTTTGAAATTTTTTTTTTCCTTAGACCCTGACCACTTTGTGCATGAAGAGGTGTTAATTAAGCTAAAGCTTTTGGAAATTGGCCTCAGAGTTAGTTAATAAATAATAGAATACTCTTCGAGACCTACTTTTTTTTTTTTGGGGGGGGGGGGGAGGGGGGGGTGGGGGGAAGCCTTGGAGACCTGTCTCTATTTTAGATACATATGATCTTCTACAATATGAAAATTGTGATGCATGAGGAATTCTGGTTTCCACTATAGGCCCTTTTGCCCAACTCAAGGATGAGTTGAATAAAAATTGTTGTGGGTGTTTTTTTTACTTATTGTACCTTAGACGCATGTTTTGATGTTATTAGATAACTTCCAGTCTAGGCTTTTTTAAGGAAAGAAGTTGGGTCTGACGTTCTCACGAAATGGGCTCTAAAGTCCCATTTTGCTGATGCCAGTTTGTGCACAAACATTGAGTCCAAAGTTCAGGGGGACGACGCTACAAACTAGGCTTATTCTCCACTTCTACCGCATAAGGAACATTTCTCCAACTTTTGCTGTGTGTTAGGGTACTTCTTTTTTTTTTTTTTTTTTTTTTTTTTTTTTTTTTTTTTTTTTTTTTTTTTCACACCTAATTTTATTTAGGTACCGCCTATTTATTTTCAAACACTACTAATAAGTTATTGGATTTTCCCAAATATTTTTTGCTCTATTATTATGATAATCACAAATGTTTCATATCTCATTATCTAAATTGGGTTATGATATAAAATATCACAAAAAAGCCTGAAAACTCACATTTTATCTAATTTTATTATCATATTTTATTTAAAACCCAAGAATACTTATGCTTGGCAATATTTGAGAAGCCCATGATTCAAGTCCATGGCAAAATAATTTTATCAATGGAATTTAAATCCATGATCAAAGCTCATGATTTAAACCCATGACAATTTATTTATCCAAAACCCAATTTTCATTGGCAACATCAAAGCTCAATTCTCATTGGCAATATCAAAAGCCTAACTTACGTTGGCACTATTTAAAGCCTAATTTTCATTGGTAACATCAAAACCCAATTCTCATTGGCAATATCAAAAGCCCAACTTACGTTGGCACTATTTAAAGCCCAATTCTCATTGGCAATATCAAAAGCCCAACTTGCGTTAGCACTATCAAAAGCCCAAGCTAACTACTTGGCACTATTCTATCAAAAGTCCAAGGTTATTAATAC
Source organism: Quercus robur (assembly GCF_932294415.1). Taxonomy (NCBI): domain Eukaryota; kingdom Viridiplantae; phylum Streptophyta; class Magnoliopsida; order Fagales; family Fagaceae; genus Quercus; species Quercus robur. The sequence goes on along the minus strand of NC_065540.1, from coordinate 19,694,685 downwards.
TTGGCAAAATACTATATTATAATTATTTCACTTATAAGTCCAATAATGAACAATACTTTAAATTCTTAAACATATTATTATTATATTACAAGTTCATAGAATTTATGAATTATCTATTCTCAAAACCCATGCAATCATCTTGTAGAAGCCCATGGAAAGTTATGATTGTTAGACCCATGACATATATTTATTTCATGTTATAAACCCATGAAATACATGGACATCATTTGCATTGCGACATCCATAATATACGCCTTCGACACTCATGGTAAACATTCAAACCCACAAGATCATCATTTAAGTTATGATGCGATTATTAGAAATCATGAACATTATTGTAACATGGAATTCATCAAAGTAAATATTATTTACAAAAGTATTTTGAAACTTGTCCTATTGTTTCAAACATTACAACTAATTGCCCAATGGCCCATTGCAAGTATTTATGAAAAACCCAAAAATATTTACTAATAAAATCCATGAGGAATGAAAGCCCATGGCAACATATGCACACAACTCAGCCCATGTGAGCAAGAAACACCAGCAGAAGGCAAGGGAGAACAGCCCCTGTTCAGTCTTAACCAAAAAGAGCAACTAGGGACTCATACAAGGGAACCAAGCCTTTGAGAATGGACTAAAGGCTGTTCCCTCAATTTTCTGTCACCCCCCACCTGACGTGAACAGTGCCCAAGGGCTGTCACATCAGCTGAAGCCTAAAAAATGATGGAACTCCATCATCTTCCCCAAAATTGCACCTCCAGCGGAAGGGGAGCTGAAACCGAATTGTTCAAACTCTAACAAATTGATGTTAAAAATGCTAAAAATGTTTAAAACGTGATTCATGTGCCAAGCCCATTAATCCTAAAGGGGGAAAATTGGGAACATGTGGTTTGGAGGGCAAAAAGGGATCTCTAGCGGAACCCCCTTAAAGTAGACTAGAACTTGACACCTGGCTTGGGGTGTTAAATCTTACTTCTCAGGGGTCCGAATCTCAGTTGCAGTATTAGGATTCACTTATGACACACGCCTCAAATCACTATAATCAAAGCTCTGCCCCAAGAATCCAGGCATTTAATGCAAAAAGCTCTAAAATCCCATCATTACCCAAAAAAGCAAAGCAACCCCCTAAATGGATTTTCCTACTTTTGAGCAAAAATCCCAGGGAAGCTTGACTCTGATTCATCACCTTTGAGTGGTCACACATTTTTTGGAGCTTTGTCAATAAATGCTTCTCTGAAAACTCCATTATAAAAGCACAAGCAAGCTAACCAAAAAACCAACTAAGCTACCCCTCTGAGACTTTGAAATTCGTTGGCCATTTCCTTCTCTTTCAACTCTCTTCTAGCTCACCATCCATCACCTTCAACCCATACCCATCTGATCCCAGATATTCTTCTCCTCCCTTTACACTACCACAGCTCATAAGCGTCTTCCAGTTAGCCACAAACAGCCCATTACTCACAAAAAGCTTCAATCTCAGTGTTAATCCCATCTCACTCACTCAAAATAGCCCACATTCACCTCATTCATGCCTTATAATTATACACTCACCAAAATCTTAGTTTAATACTTGCTGCACTGAGCTGGGGATCTTTCTCCCCCTTCATTCCATCCTATTTTTCCTCTTTTATTTGTAACTATGGAACATTTAATCATTGTTTATTATTATTATGACGAAGGATATAATATATTTGTAACAATTGAATTTTTCCCTCATATTGATGTAATGATGGTTGAAAGTACTATAATTTCCCCTGACCAAGACACACAAGGACCCCTAGGAGTGAACACTTTCCTAAATTTATTTAATCATTGACTGCTGGACTCTAATTATAATTTCACCCCTACCGCTGGAGATAATACCGTACCGCTAGAGGACTGATTTGAACTATGATGTAGTAAAAAGACTAATAATATAACAAACTAACAACACTAACGTGTTTATTATGCTTTATTGTTGTTTTCTTGTTAGGGTGCAGTCTCTATCTCTTGCTTGGGCGGACTTACACCACACCGATAGCCTTTGAGCTTTATTTCAAGGGCCCATCGTTGAGTTTCGGCTTGGCTACCCCATATTCTATTTGGGAACATCAGAAATTTTCCCCTCAACAATTTGGCGACTCCACTGGGGAGCCAACCGTAGTGAAAGTCTATCATGCCCTCGAGGTTGCATAATAACCTACAAGAAGCAAGTCAACATAATGTTAGCCCGGTGGTACAAAGTTAGCACTCTACAACTGCACTTGATGCCAAATTTTAGAAGAGCAGCCTCTACTGCCTCACTACCTTGCTACAACCTTTACAAAGCTAACATTATGTATATATAAGTATACATACATACACACACACACATATATATATATATACACACACGTATGAATATATAAGTGAACACTCTATTTTCTTTCCTTAAAAAAAGAAACAATTTTTTTTTTTTAAAAAAAGGTGTCCTCAAGGTGAACAGTACAATATTTACACATGGTTAGTCAAAAGGAAAAAGATAACAATGCACATATGTATGTTTATATAGATGCGTAGAAGAATGGGCACTTTTTGTTGTCTTTCAAAATCACAAAACTTTTTACTTTGCCTTTGGCTTAAAAATGGTTTTATGCAGAAAAAAAAGGGGGAACCTAGTAGCTACGGCTGGAGGTGTCCTTTTCCATGAAAAGTACAATATTTACATGTGAATGGCTAAAAGAAAAGGGTAATGATGCGTATATGTATGTTAGTATACATGTATATACATATACATAGATGAATAAACACTATTTTATCACCAAACCTTTTTTCCCCCCTCCCTTTGGGCTCAAAAAGTCATTCTTGCAAAGAAAATGGGCACTACAGCTACGGCTGAAGGTGTTTCCTGCTATGTACAATGCAATATCCCCACATGAACAGTGAGAAAAGACATGTGCACACATAAAAAAGTGGCAATCGACAACCCCCCTTTATGTAGAAAATTATTTTATGTAGAAAATTCTTTTATGTAGAAAACTCTTTTATGCAGAAAATTCATTTATGCAGAAAATTCTGTTATGTAGAAAATTTTTCTGTTATGCAGAAAAATTTCTATTATGCAGAAAATTTTCTGTTATGCAGAAAAATTATGCAGAAAGTTTTCTGTTATGCAGAAAAATTGTGCAGAAAGTTTTCTTTTATACAGAAAAAGTTTCTGTTATGCAGAAAAATTAGCTTTTATGCTAAAAAAAAAAAAAAAAAAAAAAAAAAATTCTTTTAGGCATGAACCCTTTTACAAGACAATGTCCATAGTTGACTAGTCCTTTCACATGAGATGTTGGTCTCCACAATTGAATGACCTTTTGTACAGATAACAACACCACTAAAAACTAGACAAATTACAACTAAATAAGTTTTTTATATATAACTGAATAGTTTCGCATACATGAGTAGTAATAGCACCTAGAAGATTTTTTCTTCTTCTATTACAAAAAAAAAAGGGGGAAAGAAGTCTTTATAACTAAGAAAGTCTCAAAACACATTTTACATCCCAAATGAAGTTGTCCACTAATACAATGGCTATAAAAGAAAATATATATATAAACTAAAGCATGAGTGACCTAATTCAATAAGCCACCAAAGGTTTCCGCGGAGGACGAGCCACCGTTGGTAGGTAAGGGCAGCATGATGGAATTCTTTTGACTTGTTAAAAGGGATAGTTTTGCTGACTTTGCTGCAATTGCTTTCTCTAAATTTGCAATCTTCACCGCAAGCTCAGCCAACTTCATCTCACCATCATGAGTGATGCATGAGGCAGCGGCAGTTTTGAGCCAATCAAGAATGAACCCAAAATAAGTTAAAAAGCATTTTTTTTATCCAAAAGAAAGGAAAGCACAAGGAAGCATCTAGCAGCAAATCACAGCCACAATGTGAATAAACTCGACTACGAAATGGAAGTATATATTGTTACTCATGATGATGCGTGAGGCTTAGTTGCCTCAAATAGAAGGGTACTAAGTCAAATGAAGCTAGTATAAAACTTACAGCTATATCCAAAAGAGAACACATCTAATGGAAGAAGAATTCTTGTCCAGCAGTATAGCTGAACCATTCAAGGAACTTCCAGCAGCACCTAACCTATCTTCTCCATCTAACAAAGAATGCATTGATGTCCTTGCTTTGGAGTACGATATGATGCTTGATTCAGATCCTTATTTGGTGATACATGCTCTCAATGTCAAACCATGGAGAGACTTATCATGGCATATGGACTCTCCATCGCTGTACTCATGTCATCGTGCTGCTAGACTACCATTAGTTCATTGATATACGATTGGGGCCACGAACTTTCAAGATAAGTCATTACATCGCTCCCTTTAAATTTATATTGAGTATATGTTACTCTATTATGCTCATATCACTCAGTACAAATTACTTTAATATTAATCACATTCATCACTCAATTAAAACTATCATGTTAAATGTATATTACTTTATCTTTACCATTATTGCAACCATTGATCGAAAATTGTTATGTGAAACATATTGTTTGTTTCAACCATCGTTATGCTTCTTATATCTTGGAATTTGTCTATTTTGTAGGCATAAAATCCTTGATCATAACTCCTTGCAACTAAAATCATCAATATTATCCTAATCGCTAAAGGAAATCCTTCTTGTACCAACCGTTGAACCAAGTAGATTGGCAGTCATCCCTTAAAGAAGCTTTGTCGCCATTGAAGCCATGGCAGCCCCACACATACTTCACTTCACATAGTGATTACATTGACATCTTTGCTTAGGAGTAAAACATGATGCTTAGTTTAGATCCTGACTTGGTGATACATGCTCTCAATGTCAAGTCATGGAGAGATTTATCATGACATAGGGACTTTCCACTACTGTACTCATGTCATTACACTGCTGGACTGCCATAAGTTCACTGATATACGGCTGGAGCCATGAACTTTCAAAGATAAGTCACCACGTCACTATCTTTAAATCTGTATTGAATATGCACTATACCACTTAATACAAATTACTTTAATATTATATCATATACATCATTCAATCAAACCTATCACGTTAAATATATGTTGCTTTATCTCGAACATTATTGCGATCATTATACAAAACATATTATTTATTTCAGTAATCATCATGTTTTTTAAATATTGGGCTTTGTCTATTTTGTAGGCATAAAACCCGTAAGAATTTTTCATCCCAATATAGAACCCTGAATCATCCAAGAAATTCAATGACTCCTTGTCGCTGGAATCACCAATCTTGTTCCAATCAATAAAAGAAAGTTTTTTCTAAATCATCCACTGAGCCAGGTAGATTGGAGGTCATCAAAGAAGCTTTATTATCATCATCAAAGCTGTGCCATGGCAAAAGGCGAAAATCTCATGAAACCTATCAATGGCAAATGGCTGGAGCTATGTCATACTTAACTCAATAATCATATTTTTTGCAAAATGCTTTGGAAATAGAGAGTAAGTGTTATCCTTACTCTAAAACATGAATATCTTACATTTATTTCAAAACTATAAATATTTTAAGATACATTTTTACATAGATATTTGTATTTCAAACTTACTTGCAAGGACAAACCTTTTGCAACTTGACATTTTCAAAATAAATTGTTCAACCTCCATGACTGTATTTTGGCTCAATCATATCAATCTTTCAATGATCAAAACACTTTTCATATTTCAAACCTTTACATATTCAAAATTGAAGACAGCCTTTATGGTTGGGACTCTTCAAAATAAAATGGTCATGCATTTAGCAAGTGATTTTGCAAATAGATATTACCTTTATGACCATGCTTTAATTTTTTGAGCCTAAGAATTGTAATCTTTTGACAATCAAAATATCTTGGCAAAAGAAATTTATGATTAAAGAAAATATAGCCTATACATTTGAACCAACTTCAAGTCATTTAAAAAAAAAAAAAAAAAAAAAACAAAATATATGACTGAACCAATTTTCAAAACATCACATATAATACAACATTTACGGCTATATAAGCTTACAACATACTTCACATTACATAGTGACTACGTTACATTACATTACATCACAATATATCACAAAGTAAATTTTTGAAAAAAAAAAAAAAAAAAGATACACCTAAGAAAATATAAGAATCTACTCCAACAAAGCCATTGCCAAAGATCTCCACTAGAGGGGAAACACCGTTGAAAGACACATGATCTCATCCCTCTGATCAAAGGATTAAGTTCAGCAATCATCAACGCAGTATTCTCCTCAGATCAGCTATCTCCATCATCACAAACAGTACATGATTCAGTGGCACAATAAATATGACTTCAGCTAGAGCAATAGTCCTCTCACAACAACACCGATCTTGCATCCAACCATGAATCTGGAATGTTTCTTTACAATATCTCCAAATACCCTTGACGATCAATCTTTTCAAGAGTAACGACAACAAATTTTTCGTGCATCACCATGAAGTAAGAGACCATAGTTAAATATCCAACGGTAACAACAAAAGAGCAAATGGACAGTACCAAGACATAATTCCTTCTAGCAGTATGAGTAATTTCAGATCATACTTGGAGATTCTTTTATTCTAAGGAACATTGTGAAGATATGGTAGAATCATGGTTGGAACTCTTCAAAAGCAGTCTCTCCAGCCGTAACAGAATCAATAAGGCTTTTGTCAATTGCCATTATGTCAACAGCAAAACCTGAAGTGAAAATGCATCAGCAGTAAATATACATGATAAGAAAGAGGGAAGGGGCATAAAATTACCGAAGTCTGTATCCATATCCTCAAATCCATCATCATACTTCCTCGGCTATGTCTTGTTATTATCACCAAGCTGCTAGAACCATAAGGGCAAAGAAATGCAAGGCCGTGAATGAAGACAAGGAATAGAAAGGAAAGAAAGGATGTAAGAAGATAAGGAGTTCTTGAAGAAACCTCTTCCAGAGGTTTATAAATCTTCATCCTATCAGCAATGGTCTTCCCCTAAATTGCTTCATCATGACAGTCGGACCTATGCAACCAATAGTTCGATTAACAAAAGTAACAGTTCGATCTAAATAACCATCATTGAAGGGTCTAGATTCATCACGGCTGGAATTCTCACTAGATTAGACTTGGGGGCTTCCACCACAGTGTCTGGATATCTCCTGCATGAACCAGACAACTATTAAATTCAGCATCTATAGACTCCAACGGTGCATCAGATTATGGAATACAATCTTATAGCGGAACAATGTCACATCACCAATGATATTGGCTTTATGAAGGGGTCAACAAGACACTTTATTATCAATCTTTCAGCTTATTTAATTAAGCCAATCAATAATGGGCCCACAAAGACCCATGAATCGAATGGGGGCTGGCAGAAGCTCTTATCACTGGATACAAAACATCAATAGCGACTGGAGCCCATACAATTTCGTCACTAGAATATCTCTTCGTAGCACCCACTTCAGAGGTGCACTAATTGGGGTATCCTTCTCAATTACTATTGAAGGACTCGTATCACCTTGCCAGCGGCTCCAATTCCACCAACAACTAAAATCTCTTTATCAACTACAAATGCAAAAGAAAAACTCAATCAAGAAGAGTTGAATCAGAAAAGGCAGATGGAAGAAGTTTGGAATGAGATAAAAGGGTTTTCTTAGTCTTAGAAAAAAGGAAGAAGCTCTCTCTTTCAAGCTCACCATCTCTCTCTCTCTTCCAACCCATGCAACACAAGCTTATGGACTCATTTAAACTCACATGTGTGACCAAAGGCAGGTTGATCACACATACTCAAGGGGCTAAAGGTTGAGGTACAATTTTTTCATTCATGCCACATACCCCAATCATATTTAATAACTTTATTTATTCACAAAAAATACCAAAATATCACCTATATTATTTTGGGCCTCCATGAATATTTCTCATTGGTCCACGAATATTTCCTATCTCATTATCTATAATAGGCCACCATTTTTCAAAAACTCGCACGTGTGATCCTAATATTTTTCTTCCAAAAAATATAGTATTACTAATAACTTGATCACACGCGACTCGAGGGGCTGAATGTTAGGGTACTTTTTTTTTTCACACCTAATTTTATTTGGGTACCACCTATTTATTTTCAAACACCACTAATAAGTTATTGAGTTTTCCAAAATATTTTTTGCTCTATTATTATGATAATCACAAATGTTTCATATCTTATTATCTAAATTGGGTTATGATATAAAATATCACAAAAAAGCCCGAAAACTCACAATTTATTCAATTTTATTATCATATTCTATTTAAAGCCCAAGAATACTTATGCTTGGCAATATTTGAGAAGCCCATGATTCAAGTCCATGGCAAAACAATTTTATCAATGGAATTCAAATCCATTATCAAAACCCATGATTTAAACCCATGGCAATTTATTTATCCAAAGCCCAATTTTCATTGGCAATATCAAAGCCCAATTCTCATTGGCAATATCAAAAGCCCAACTTACGTTGGCACTATTTAAAGCCCAATTTTCATTGGCAACATCAAAGCCCAATTCTCATTGGCAACATCAAAGGCAATATCAAAAACTCAACTTACGTTGGCACTATTTAAAGCTCAATTCTCATTGGTAATATCAAAAGCCCAACTTACGTTGGCACTATTTAAAGCCTAATTCTCATTGGCAATATCAAAACCCAATTCTCATTGGCAATATCAAAAACCCAACTTGCGTTGGCACTATTAAAAGCCCAAGCTAACTACTTGGCACTATTCTATCAAAAGCCCAAGGTTATTAATACTTGTCAAAATACCATATTATAATTATATCACTTAAAAATCCGATAATGAACAATACTTTAAATTCTTAAACATATTATTATAATATTACAAGTTCATGGAATTTATGAATTATCTATTCTCAAAACCCATGACAATCATCTTGTAAAAGCCTATGGAAAGTTATGATTGTTAGACCCATGACATATATTTATTTCATGTTATAAACTCATGAAATACATGGACATCATTTGACAGTGCCAGCAAAAACTGATATAGTTATGAATCTCATATTGTAAATTGTTTTTAGCAATTTATAATCAAATGGTTGGTTATACTTGACATTAATTGTATCTGGCATTTTCAATATATCTACATGATTTTCATTTTCTCTCCTGCTTACTTTTCAGCAACATTCCCTTTGGATCTTGTGAGGCGAAGGATGCAATTGGAGGGTGCTGGTGGTCGAGCCCATGTTTATAATACTGGCTTGTTTGGGACATTGGGGAACATAATGAAGAGTGAAGGCCTACGTGGCTTGTATAGAGGGATTATACCAGAATACTTAAAGGTTGTTCCCAGTGTAGGCATTGTCTTCATGACTTACGAGACATTAAAGATGCTTCTATCGCGCATCCCATGTAGTTTGCAGTTGCCTATAAAATTTCACGTTTACTGCCATTGATTGTGGCCATTAAAGTCAAACTCATTCTCCTCTGCAATATGGAAGGTGCTTCATAAAAGATACAAGGTAGGTAGAGAAAGTTCCGTGGTGTCTGTCTTTTGAGAAATTGTGGTGGTAAATTTTGTCCTTGCTGCCATGAGCCATATTTTTTCATGTATAGGTAGTTAGCACAATGAGGAACATCAGCTGTACCCAATTCCAATATGATTAGGTCGTGACATGATAGTATTCATTGGTGATCATAGCATCACTAAAGTTTTGTTCAGTTTTGTTTTTGCAGCTTGTTTGTTACTTGTCTGTCTCTGCATATTTACTAACTATTTATGCTATCAATGTATCTGAATGTGTCCCATTTCACTGGGAAATTATTTTTGTTTATTAAGATAGTGTTTTAAAGACTAGGGAAGCACCAATAAGGATACTGAATATGTGCATGATCCAAACCCGGATATGATCATTCTTGGAAATTTAGAAAACAATGTAGTATCAATATATATATATATATATATATTTTGAGATAATTTTAACCTATGACATTTGCTTTTGATGATAGATTTTTATCATCGAACTAAGACATCAGTCAATTTTTGGTGTAAGTAAGGATTGAATTTTAAATATTTTATTCAACTATAAGAGATACTCTGAATAATATATAAATAAATATTTGTAAATATATATCATGGGTGATTTTATGGTACACATTTCTTTTTTTCTTTTTTGGTATGAAATAAAAAGTTGAACATAAGTTATTGTGTTTTAAATATATATTTTATAAGAATAAATTATTGATTAAGATCATATAAATAAATATTTGTAAATATATATCACGGGTGATTTTATGGTACACATTTCTTTCTTTTTTTTTCCTTCTTTTTTGGTATAAAATAAAAAGCTGAACATAAGTTATTGCGTTTTAAATATATATTTTTATAAGAATAGATTATCGAATAAGATTAGATAGGTATGATACTAACAAGAAAAAGTGTACCGCATAATTCTCCAGATATCAATCTAATTTTTCACTAAAAAGATAAATCATTGCTAAAAGGCATAAAATGCGTAAAATAAGAATCCCTCCGTATATGAATTTGACTGTCAAAAGTATCAATGTTTCTTGGTTAATGACACTGGCACACTGCGGGTGTGAAAGGCTCATAGCAATGTGGCGCTTGTCCTAGAGTCTTTTTATTTTATTATTATTATTTTATAAATAGTTGCAATATATTGCTAACGTTGCGGTAAGAATCTTTTTTTTCCTTAGACCCCTGAGCACTTTGTGCATGATGAGGTGCTAATTAAGCTAAAGCTTTTGGAAATTGGCCTCAAAGTTAGTTAATAAATAATAGAATACTCTTGGAGACCTACTTTTTTTTCTTTTTCTTTTTTTGTGGGGGGGGGGGGGGGGGGGAGTGGGGGAAGCCTTGGAGACCTGTCTCTATTTTAGATACATATGATCTTCTACAATATGAAAATTGTGATGCATGAGGAATTCTGGTTTCCACTATAGGCCCTTTTGCCCAACTCAAGGATGAGTTGAATAAAAATTGTTGTGGGTGTTTTTTTTACTTGTTGTACCTTAGACACGTGTCTTGATGTTATTAGATAACTTCTAGTCTAGGCTTTTTTAAGAAAAGAAGTTGGGTCTGACGCTCTCACGAAATGGTCTTCAAAGTCCCATTTTGCCGTTGCTAGTTTGTGCACAAACATCGAGTCCAAAGTTCAGGGGGACGACGCTACAAACTGGCTTATTCTCTACTTCTACCGCATAAGGAACATTTCTCCAACTTTTGTTGTGGAATTGACTTTTCTTAACTTTCTATTGTGTAGTAAAATTTTCTACACTTTTATGTGAATGGCTATTCTCCATTTTCTACTACAAAAATCTTTCTCTACTTCCTGCACATAAACTCTGAAATCTAAAAGAAAATACTTATCAAGCAAATGTTAGTTTACAAGGGTTAGCATACATATTCTTAAATATATAAAATATACTCGGCAGAATATGGACTGCAATGTGTGTGTACACACACACACGTACGATAGGATTAGTTAAAGTAAAACAAATTAATACATGTGTTAGCAAATAATAAATAAAGTTTTTGCAAACATTAAAAAAAAAAAAAAAAAAAAAAAAAAAAACGTTCTCAGCTGGATGTTGACTAAGAGAGCTCAACTCCAACTGACACAATCTAGTTACTCAATTAGGCTACAAAGTTGAGTGGTTTGGAATGTGAGTCAAAGTAGTCATCCTTTGGAGATTGTAAAGAGTGTGCTTTGGTGTTTTCTAAGGGAGAGAAAGGATTCCTAGTGATGCATGCCTTACTCTCTTGCCATATATACTCTACTTTCTCTCCTCTCCAATGTCACTTTGTTTCTCTTTTCTCTCTTCTTTCCCTTTCAACTCACTATTCAGATTTCCTTGGTTACTATGATGTTGTTGTTCCCATATTCGTGGGTACTATTACTATTTATACCACAACTCAATCCATGATCTTTTCCATTTTTACCCTTATTTTTACCAACCATTTTGTTTGCTGCAGGCATTCAGCCAACACCCATAACGTACTGGTCACTATCTTTTGGCCGTGTACAGGTGGGTTCAATCCCACTACTTGGCTTTACGACAAACTTCCTCATATTTTTGGTAAAGGACAGTCTGCCATACACCATTACCTCTCTCTCTTTTCCCAAAATGGTAAAGCCCTCATTAATTCTCTATCTTCACTTTCTAGAATGTATTAGATGGTTCCAACCTACCTTTTCCCCATTTTTTGGTAAAGATGTCTTCCCAGTAAGACATTCCCAAAAGAGGGCTTGACGGGATATCAGATCTAGACCCTTTCCTCCCTCTACCAAACCACACCTTCTACACCTCATCGGCCATGGCCCCTACTCCATTGCATGGCTGGGATGCAAAAGGGCAAAGCCCAGACCTTACCTTACTCACATGCCTTGCTACTTTTGTCTTTTCTCTGTTTTTGGTTTCTTTATTCTTCACGCGTTGCCGTTGCTACTTTTGTTTTCTTTCATTGTATCTTTTATTGGAGATAGGTTTGGCCTCTTATCCTTTTATACAAAAGGATTTGGGCCTTTGTGGGCCAAATAACCTTTATTGGATCAAATGGGTCTTGGACCGAATTTGCCTTAATTTTCCAAAGTCATTCCGCAGAAGATTTGTATTTTGCTGCAGGTCACTTTCCCTTGAATTTCTCTCTTAGCCCAGATGTAAGTCTAGACTTTTATTTCTTTTTTGTTTTACTGGGCATTTTTTGCTCTTTAGTCTTCTTGGTGGGCCTTTGGGCATTACTTTCTATTGGGCTTAAATTCTCTACTCCTTAAGGCCCAAATTCATTGGGTCTTGGTTTTTACTTCTTGATCCAAAATGTTTGCAATTTTGAGCATCAACAAAAATTAACTGAAGAAATAATGTCAATGCCTAAGAATTAATTGAAGAAAAAATTGAAACAGGTTTGAATATTCGGGTGTAATGATCGTTCCGAAAATTACATAGTACTTAAAAACGAAAGAGTCCAATGTCTTAAAAATTCCAATAATAATGATTCAATAATTCATGCTAAAAACTTTAGGACTGTGTTGTTAGGTTAGACAAATTACCATGTTTTCTCGCTGCTTTAGCGGCTGATGTAACTATTTGTTAAGCAAGTTAGCAAAATAGTTTCTAACTTATAATGATAATAAACACAAATAAATAAGGATCAGTTCAAATGTAATTTATTTTCTCACTAAATTAAAAGAAACAGTAATTGTGATATCCAAAGGCAAAACTTCTAGTTAGTTTACTTGGAAAAAAAAAAATCTTGATAAGGCCTCTTTTACTAAACTAGCGTATACGCCGTATAGTGATTAAAATTAGCATTATTTTCTTTTTCCTCTGCATTGTTAATGTAACTTTTGTGTTTGTGCATTTTAAATTAAGTTACGTTAAAACTTAAATAAACTAAAAGATTAATAAAGAGATGAGTTATAGTGAAATTTGTTAAAAAAAGAGTGAACATGTATGTAAGTTAAATTAAATTAATTAAGAGGAGTTATCTAAACTTATAAATAACGTGTAGGTTAAGAGAAAGGTTGGAAGACTATATATATAACTATGATATGGACTATTTTCAAATCAAGAGTGAATGAAGAGAAATAATTTTTTTTTTTTAATTTTTTAATTTTATACAATATAGAAATTTTACTCTAGTTTAATCTAAAGTGTATATGTGTGTGAGTCTCTCTCTTGGAGACTTTAACCCTGATCCTGTGAGTGAATTCAATAATACTCTTAAATACTTGAAAGATTTAGGGCCAAAGAAAGGTATTTCTTTTGGTGGAGCTTTGAGCTCAACCACTTATGCAAAGTTGGTCAGAGTTACACAACGAACTGTTGGGTTATTATATCCTGGAGGTTGGGCTGTTGTATCCTGGAGGGGACAAGTCAACAGTGAATTTTTGCTGTATCTGTTTCTAGGCTTTGCCAACCGTAGAGGGCTTGAATCTCCTTAAAGAGAGCGAGATTTCCGTGCCTTAGTCTGACATTGTTCATTTATATTTCTATTTGTATTGTAACCAAAATATCATTTTATTGGTAATTTCTCCAACAATTTTAAGGAGAGAGATATTACCTCGATAATGCTTCAAAGTAGTCTCATAACATTAGAAGTAAATTACCGTCAATTCATTATGTTTTTAGATGGCGGGGTTGAGGCATGGACCAAGTCACTGTCTTGAGATGATACACACATTTATGGGGCTTCCAGTGTAGTAGACTAAATATTGTGCATGCTGCCCTCGGGATACAATAACCTAGCCACCTTCGTTAATTATCCTTCAAGCCTACACCGCTTGTAGGATAGGAAGCTCTCAATAGTACTTTTCTTTTACCTAGAAATATAGTATATACTATATACAAGGACATTATTTTCATAAAAGATGAGAAAACTAATAAAGTAAATATATGAATAGTTTTCTATTACACGAAAATATACCTAATAATTTTCCTATAGCCGGACATATAAGGTTGAATATATAGAAAATGGATAATTATTAGATATTCTTAGAGTACCATAAATACATACTCCTTCTTCTCACATAATTATAGGTCCCATTAATTAAATTCATGGTAGGATTTACAATTCATATGAGAGGAGAGAGTACACATTCATTGTACTTCCGGAGTATTCAATCATTTTCCATAGAATGGATATGTGCCAAGTGGTCATTAACATGTTTAAATCAAATTAAACTTTTTGACGTTTCTTGTATTCAAAACATTTGACAATTATCATTAAAAAAAAAAAAAAAAAACGTTTGACAATTACTAAAGGGCCAAAATGGCCAAATACCACCAATTTTAGAAATTTTTTGTAAAAAAACACTGTTTCGGAACTATATAGGGAAATACCACTTTTTATGGTACTCGAGTTTCTAAAAGTTTTGCCATCGTGGTATTGCTGAGGTGGAAATTGGGCAATTAAAAAAAATTATGTGGTACTCGAGCATGGTAAACTCGAGTACCATCCAACACAATACTCGAGTATACCAGGCTCGAGTACCATTTTATAATAAAATGCTGTTTTTTATTTTTT
Organism: Quercus robur; assembly: GCF_932294415.1. NCBI lineage: Eukaryota > Viridiplantae > Streptophyta > Magnoliopsida > Fagales > Fagaceae > Quercus > Quercus robur. The sequence goes on along the minus strand of NC_065540.1, from coordinate 19,679,678 downwards.
TTTTATTTTTTATTTCTAAGGTACTCAAGCTCACCAAGCTCGAGTACCTTGTAATTTTTTTTTTTTTTGGATTATCTACAAATAAACATAAACATAAAATGGTGTTTATTATATTTATAGAGTACTCGAGTTCATCAAGCTCGAGTACAAAACATTTTTTTTTTTTGGGATTATCGACAAATAAACATAAACATAAAAATAAGTTGCTTTTTTACGTTTTTATTTATTTAAATAGAAGCATTGTAAAATATAGAGATTTTAATTTCAAAATATGAATTTAATTTCTACATTAAGTAAAACTGTTCACTGTTTTCTTACAAAAATTGTTCACTGTTTTCTGCATAAACTATTTCTAGTATTTTGCATAAAATTATTTTCTGTTCAGCATTATTTAAAAAATTGTTCACTCTCTTTTTTGCGTAAATTATTTTTTGTTCACTATTTAAAAAATTGTTCACTGTTTTCTCATAAAACACCTAGTGAAATCGTTTTTTCTAAATCTAAACGCCAAATCTGAATGCTTTTTCATGTTTGAATTTCATAATAATCGAATCTATTTTTCTGCATTGATAAAATCTGTTTCTACATTAATAAAATCTACACTCTGCCCATCATGTTTATTGTATATTCGAATCTGCTTATCGCATTCATAAAATCTGTTTTTTGCATTAGGTAAAACTATTCACTGTTTTCTCATAAAAATTGTTCACTGTTTTTTGCATAAACTATTTCTAGCATTTTGCATAAAATTATTTTTTGTTCAGCATTATTTAAAAAATTATTCACTCTCTTTTCTGCGTAAATTATTTTCTGTTCACTATTTAAAAAATCGTTCACTGTTTTCTTATAAAACACCTAGTGAAATCGTTTTTTCTAAATCTAAACGCCAAATTTGAATGCTTTTTCATGTTTGAATTTCACAATAATTGAATCTATTTTTCTGCATTGATAAAATATGTTTCTACATTAATAATATTTGCACTCTGCGCATCATGTTTACTGTATATTCGAATCTGCTTACTGCATTCATAAAATCTGTTTTTTGCATTAAGTAAAACTGTTCACTGTTTTCTCATAAAAATTGTTTACTGTTTTCTGCATAAACTATTTCTAGCATTTTGCATAAAATTATTTTCTGTTCAGCATTATTTAAAAAATTGTTCACTCTCTTTTCTGCGTAAATTATTTTCTGTTCATTATTTAGAAAATTGTTCCCTGTTTTCTCATAAAACACCTAGTGAAATCGTGTGTTCAAAATTTGAACGCCAAATTTGAATGCTTTTTCATATTTAAATTTCACAATGAACGAATTTGTTTTTCTGCATTGATAAAATCTACTTTTAGCCATACAGTCTACCTTTCTAAAGCATCAAGTAGCTAAATGATTGTGTCTGTCTATTTGCCTACCTTTAGGCTTTGCAAGGAACAAATCTACTTTTATAGGGGTGCATACACCTCCTATTGTAGTCTATTAAAGCTGGCCAGCTTGCAGATTGTGCAGGCACTTCTTTCATACTCATAGCCTGGGTACCTAATCTTTAGTATTGCACAACTGCATTGTACAAACACTTGGAATTGCACATTTTTAATTTCATTATTATGCCATTCTCATAACTTTTTTAAAGTATTTTTCATGTGTATTATTTTCATACTAAGCTACATTGTATTTCTACTAAATTTAATGCAACACAAGTGCTAAATGTCTCTTTTAGATTTCTATTGCCTATTGCTTCCATGCTTTAGAAACCTAAAGATTTTCTAGCTGATTGCTGAATGGGGAACAATACACAATATCTGGTCCAATCAGAGTCCACTCACATAGGCTTAATTTATGTAGTAATCTTCCAATCAAAAGTACGAGTTGACATTAGAACGTAACCATTAGTAGAGGAAAGTCAATTAAATTTGAAACAAAAGGTATAGAAAAAGTCATGTTTCTTTAGCAATTTTATGAAACAAAGTCTAACAAGATACATAGCTACAGTTAACACTGAATTAAATAAACTATCTATTACATGTGGAACAAGAACTTGGAGACAATGTCACTTTGCAAGAAATAGAAGTGGTATCAACTCAAAACATAACAAAAGTGAAATGAGAAAACAGTGAACAATTTTTATGAGAAAACAATGAACAGTTTTATTTAATGCAAAAAACAAATTTTTTGAATGCAGTAAGCAGATTCGAATATACAATAAACATGATGTACAAAGAGCAAATTTTATTAATGTAGAAATAGATTTTATCAATGCAAAAAAACAAATTTGTTCATTTTGAAATTTAAACATGAAAAAGCATTCGGATTTGGCTTTTAAAATTAGAAAACAAGATTTCACTAGGTGTTTTATGAGAAAACATGGAATAATTTTTTAAATAGTGAACAGAAAATAATTTACGCAGAAAAGAGAGTGAACAATTTTTTAAATAATGCTAAACAGAAAATAATTTTATGCAGAATGCTAGAAATAGTTTATGCAGAAAACAGTGAACAATTTTTATGAGAAAACAGTGAATAGTTTTACTTAATGCAAAAAACAGATTTTATGAATGCAGTAAGTAGATTCGAATATACAGTAAACATGATGGGCAGAGTGCAAATTTTATTAATGTAGAAACAGATTTTATCAATGCAGAAAAATAGGTTCGATTATCGTGAAATTCAAACATGAAAAAGTATTCAGATTTGGCGTTTAGATTTAGAAAAAACGATTTCACTAGGTGTTTTATGAGAAAACAGTGAACGATTTTTTAAATAGTGAATTGAAAATAATTTACGCAGAAAAGAGAGTGAACAATTTTTTAAATAATGCTAAATAGAAAATAATTTTATGCAAAATGCTAAAAATAGTTTATGCAGAAAACAGTAACCAATTTTTGTGAGAAAATAGTGAACAGTTTTACTTAATGTAGAAATTAAATTCATATTTTGAAATTAAAATCTCTATATTTTACAATGCTTCTATTTAAATAAATAAAAACGTAAAAAAGCTACTTATTGTTATGTTTATGTTTATTTGTCAATAATCCCCCCCCCCAAAAAAAAAAAAAAAACATTTACTAGGTACTCGAGCTTGGTAAGCTTGAGTACTCTATAAATAAAATAAACCCCATTTTATGTTTATGTTTATTTGTCGATAATCCCAAAAAAAAAAAAAAAAAAATTACAAGGTACTTAAGCTTGGTGAGCTTGAGTACCTTACAAAAAAAAAAAAAAAAAAAAACAGCATTTATAAAATGGTACTCGAGTATTGTGTTGCATGGTACTCAAGTTTAGCATGCTCGAGTACAACATAATTTTTTTTAATTGCCCAATTTCCACCTCAATAGTGTCACGGTGGCAAAACTTCTAAGAACTCGAGTTTAAGAAACTCGAGTATCATAAAAAGTGGTATTTTCCTATATAGTTCTAAAACAATATTTTTTTTACAAAAAATTTCTGAAATTAGTGGTATTTGGTCATTTTGGCCATTACTAAAGGTTTGATAGCCATAAAGCTATAAACCGTTTGAGCATTTTATGCTTATTAAATTGAGCAACTAATGGGGCACAAAAGATAAAAGCTGTCAAATGACAGATTTTGCTCATAAAATGAATTTAAAAGGTATGAATTTTCAATAACTTAAATCAGCAATTAATTAATATTTAAAATATTACAACATTTTGTAGCCAAGGATAATCCCAGCTAGTATTTGGTATAGGGACAGCAATTTTGTCCTGTCTCGCCTCATCTCACGTGGATTTTTCTTGTTCCGCAAAGGTGGTGGGGTGGGGATAGGGATGGGTTTAAGCTTTTAGTCATGCAACATCTCTGTCCCACTCCCCACTATTAGTATTAAAGACTGGCTCCGTAATACTAACTATTTAAATGCATGGATATTAAGATTTTTTGTATTTGTAATGATGTTTTCTTGATAAACACTTTGGATAATATTATTTAGTCTTTGTCAAAAATTAGTTTAACTTAATATGATAAATTTAAGGGAAAATTACAATTTATCATCCTAAACTATGCACTAAATTATACTTTGCACCCTAAACTATTATTCTTATCACACTTTGCACACCAATGTTACTTTTGCTATTATGTTTGACGGAATCTTATAGCACGTGACAAACACACGCTTATTGATTAAGTAGAACAAACCTAAAAGACTGAAAACACCCTTCTTGTTCGGCTACCTGCACTTTGAAAAGAATTTCCTTGACCAACGCTTTACTCCTCCGTAAGCCCCCCCCCCCCCCCCAAAAAAAAAAAACACCCTTCTTTAAAATCAATTAAAACAAAAACTATTTTTTTTTCCACTCTCTGACGTGCATGCCTCTCCCCAAATTCAAATTCTTCTCAAAACCTCAAGTCCCACCCATCTCACCCATCGTCAAAGAGAAAGAACAAACTCAAATTTTCTTCTTTTTTGTTCTTTATTTGGCCAGAAAGATCCATGAAAGAAAACAAAGATAGAAAAGGACCGAAATGGAGCCAAAATTACGAAAAGAGGAACTCTAAATTGACGGTAGGGAAAGTATTGCTAGTGTAGGAAATCAACATGCAAGTTTTGCCCAGCACCATCGCCGACAGTGATGGACATGATGAACCTGGACACACTCATTTTCTAGCAACGAAGCACTAAATCTCTCCTCAACCCCTAAAAGCTAATTCCAATCCAATAACAACAACAATAATAATAATAATGCCTTTTTTCATTTCTCCTTAGTCTTATTTTTCTTTTTTCTTTCTTTCTTCATAGAGAGATCACCTACTAGACTCCATTTCTTGGGAAGAGCTTACAAGAGAGAAAGAATAGGAATTCTTTGAAAGTAGCTTCAGCTTTTTTTGTTGTTTAGCCGTAATTGCTTGGAAAAGGAATTGGAATTGAAATGAGAGAGAGAGAGAGAGGGACAGGACAATGGGTGAGGCCCAGTGGGACCTAAGATTTTGAAAAGAATCTGAATTTGGGGAGAGGCACGCCAGACAGAGAGAGATGTGGAAAAGAAAAAATTGGTTTTTGTTTTAAGTGATTTTGAAAGATGATGTTTATTAGACAGCAAAAAGTATGTGCTTGTCAGCAAGGACAAGTACTTTGAGAAAGTATTCAATACAACCGTCAATAAAAAGAAGATATTACTTATCAATTTTTAATTTCAAGGACTTTACATAGTAGCTGAAACCTATAATGATTTACTTGTATTGGTTAGAAGGATCTCATGTATAATCTTACGGGATAAGTGAATAATGTCTTGAGCATCTTTTTGAAATGACTATTTGACAGTAGCTTCTTATTTTTGAACAGATGATCATGATGGTAGAAGGGGCATTTCTCTAAGATAATGATAGTTTCTAGCAAGTCCCTTCCACTACCCTGTTAATAATGTGACATTTGAATTGCTTATGAGATTATTACTTTAATAGAATCTTGAGATATTTTCGTCATGTCTGTTAATCATGTTATAGATCTGCAACACTTTTGAGAGGTAAATGTGAACCTGGTGGATCGTTCTTGTTCTCTTCTTTATACACACGGTATCGTTCTCTTTTTCTCTCTCTCTCTCTCTCTCTCTCTCTCTCTCTTTCTATATATATGTATATATATATATATATATATAGAGAGAGAGAGAGAGAGAGAGAGAGAGAGAGAGAGGTTATTGATTAGAGACCATGGTATAAACACACAGGACTATCTATTCTAATGGTACATGGGAGCATTATTCATATATGCTAACTTTTTAAGATACCGTGTTACCCATGTTATTAAATGTCTTTTGGCCAAGTGTACCAATTGATGCTCTTATTTTTTACCTCATAATTATTCCGGAGAAGTATCAATGGCATCCTTTCCCATTTCCCATGGGCTATAATTGCATATTATGGAATATTTAACTGGCGTTTAATTGCACTTGTTAAATAGGAATTGAGCGAGTCTTATTACATTAGAAAGTAATAAAAGTAAATAAATAAATACCCTTTTAATTGAATGTTATGTTACTCCTTAAGAAAAGATGATCGATTGTAATAAAAAACTCAACCTTAACTAATATACTTCGGCAATCGTTTACTGGGCCCTCATTTTCATTTTTCTTTTCTTGGGTTTTTTTTTTTTTTTTTTTTTGTGTGCATTATTTTGTTTCATTTTAGTATTAATGGGATTTCACGTTTTCACTTGCATTGGTTCAATAAGGGCATCACCAGCTTGTAGATACTGGTAAGTAACTATGGAGTGAAGTTTACTATCAGTAATCGACTTGTTCTGGATTTGAAGGGATTGATGCAGATATCCAACTTTGTCCTGATTAAAAACACTTAAGGTTACTATCATTTTGCATGTCTCTTCAACTGAACAAGCCCAGCGCTGTGACCTGTGAGCTAATGGAACATTAACGTGTCTTAAAATAGGCAAGGGAATAGAATATGCTACCGCATAAAAGCTGATAGGGACCATCAAACCAAATAGAAAATGTAAATGTGGCAATCCTTTCCTTGTCATGTCATCATCATCATTATGAAGAATGCTTGAGAATCCTACATGATTTGCCTTTAATCACAAAGCTTAGGATTCTTCAATTGCAGAGTTAAGCTTCAAGCATACTAAACAGTTCTCTATTTATGGCAGACAATGTTCTAATGTGGGATTTCCCTTCAATATTTATGAGAGAGTTGAAGTAATTAGAGAAAACCTTTAATTAAAAGCTAAGAAAAGATCTCTAATCTTCTTGAAAAAGTAGTCAAGGTTAAACAGGTATTGTCTATTAAAAGTAATGTCCCGACTAAATCATTGGTTAGGAAAGAACAGAATCATGGAAGATTTTGCTTAGGGCACCTTATCATGGCTTTATACCATATGCGCCCCTTCACAATATATTAACTTATAATTTGAGAATCATGTTAACTTTAAGAACCGTTATAAATTGCAGTAATCATGCTCAATGGCCTCATACCTCAACCCTTCCTGCTAGAAATCTTCTATGGACCAATGTGTTTTCTATCTTCTCTTATTCGTCTGCCGATGATGTTCAATTGCGTGAGGTACTGGTAATCTGCATCCTGAGGTCTAGATCACTCTGTTTATTGTATCTAGTCCTTGGGATGCAGATTACCTCTTCCTTGCTGGCAATGAAAAGCTTGTGATCAGCTTAAAGAAGCTATACTACTTGATGTGCTACCTTTTAGAAGTACACTTTTCACGCTTTCTTCTACGTGTTGGTTGTTTCTTTATTGCTGCATTTTCAGGTATGTGCTCGCATACTAGACACATCAGGTGGTCAAAACTCAAAAATATTGATTCATTTCCCTTGGTTAATGGCACATCCACAAAGCAATTGCTGCCCACTAAATGAACTTCTGCTCCTGTAGTACTGCTCAAGGTAGAGTGATGTTTATGAACTAAATGTCATATATATAACGTATAGTATCAAATGACTTGATTTCATGTGGAATGTTGGACAAAATATAGTTTATTAAAATATAAAATATTATGGATTATTATTAAAATTTGGATTAGTAGACTATGTTGACAGGTTGTTAAAATTTTGAATTCTAATATTTCTTTTATGAGGTAATCCGTCAAGCCTATATGTGTAGAATCTGTAGATAAATAGCAACCACACAATGGAATAGAATAAGTGAATCACATGATTCATGAAGCTGAACCCAAATATTTGAGACATCATTTTTGGTTTAAAATTTATTGAGTATCCTAATAAAACATCTTCTTTCCTTCTAAAGATTGAAAGTGCCTAGCATATTTTGATTTCCAACTTTCTTGGTAGTAGATTGAGTTTTAATCTTCAAAAATGGATTTTATGGATCACTTTTTCCAGTTTTCTGCAGTACAAATAGCATCTTCCCTTCTTTCAGCTTTCTGCAGAACTCCAACAGCCTCTTCCCTGCTTTCAGTGAAGTACTTGCCATCATTGAAGATCAGAAACTCTAACATCTCCACATGAAAGAAACTAAAACATCCATGTATGTGTTATGCAGGACCCGAAGTCTTTTCCGACCACACAATGCCAGGACAGGTTGAAGTTATATTAGCTAGAAAAATCTATCTTCGGTAAAAGTTAATTAACAGCAAGCTCTATGACATTATACCATGTATCGTTTTTTTTTTTTGGGTATGTATTACACATGACTTGAAGCAAAAGAAAGTTAGTTCCCCCTATAATAAGACTCCTAAACTTTTATTCAGTCACCAGGGTGTTACTTCATTTATTCAATATTGAAGTTCATAATAGCTTGCTACATGCATTTTAAGAAACCAAGCACAGAGAGTGAAAGGTGACCTAACAGTGTTTTCCCACCTTTTTCATTTCTTTTCGCGATAAAAGATCTAACCTTTGAATCTATCCCTGCACCCCTCCTCACTCCAAAAAAATAAAAATTAGAAAAAAGAATCTCACTCCCAATAGATTATCTTATATAACTTCTTGAACTCCATCAATTTAATATTTTCTAATCAACAGGCAATTATACCTCTTTTGAGAAAGTTGATTTTGACCCTAAAGTAGCGGCTAAGGTCTGATCCATATAAGATGTTTATCTAATTAAGCAATCAAGTTGTCATTAATTAAGGATAATATAAATGCTTTCAAAAAAGCAGGGGGAATTTGTTTTCGGATTCCATCAATCTTGTCCAGCATACGTGGACAAAAGTATTGTTTATCTTTGCATCAAACATAGCGTTTGAATCCTTCTTTGCTCCATTGCTTTTGAACATTAAAAAAAAACAAGCTTTCTAGTTTGTCGTTCTTCATCATTTACATTCTCTCGATCCACTAATCATTATTACATCATTCTATTCCGCGACAAATGCCCAACCAAATATTTTATTGATATCCTATGGCTAGTGTAAAAGACATTTTCTTTTCTTTGTATTATAAGAGGAAGGTAATTATATACAGATAATTCATTTATATTTTATACTGATCCGTAAAGACTCAAGAGGGTTAAAACACACCTGTTTGATGTAATGAGCAATAGATTGACAATCAGAGACCTCATGTAGATCGAGAGCCTGGTAAGCCAACTCCATGACATGGTTCTGCATTGCCTCAGGCATATCAGTCTCGCGCACCACAGCTTTCCCTTCCAGCATCTCAGTGAGCAATTTTAGAAGATGAACTTAATTGCTTCATACACTAGTAGATGCATTTCAGGAGCTTAAAATGACCATATATAATGCAAAAAGAAGATTTTTTTCTTTCTTCCCTTTTTTCTTTTTCCCTCAGAAAAGGAGGTAAATTCTGTGGTAGAGGTTGAATGCTGAATCTCTTTTTTTGCCCCATTCTGAATTTTATAAATGGTTTACATTTTGCTTTCAGAAAAAAAAATGAAAAGTTGTCCATATTACGAACTGTTAAATCAAAACAGTTGTAGCAAAAATATCTCTGTTAAGAGCAAATAAAGATTATATACATGTACCACTGCTTAAATAAATAAAAAATTTACTAATCCAAAAGCTAGCATTTGAAAGAAAATGAAGAGTTTTACAGTTGCCCTTGTATGGCTGATAATATGTGGTCAATTGTGATTGGTCACCCAGAAAATTTGCAGAAGAGTTGCAACTGCAAGTGATTGGTACATTTATATTTGGTTGATGCTTTGCTAGTGGTCCATAGTTGCACAAGAATGGTAAAAAAATGTTAAAACATAAGGACCTTTTGAAACTCCAAAAAACGTAAGGCTAGAAAGATTCGAATCTTAATGGTTTTGTGGGTGGCATTGCTTCTAAACCCACGCCATTCATGCTGCAAAAAAAGGGGTCTCCATACTGCTTAAGCAGCTTAATTCTCAAGCCCAGCTAGTAATAAATCATTCAATTAAATACAGAGATTTGGACTAGATGCCTACACGCAACTGAACTTTTGAGGATTAGCTAAGAATATTTACCCTTTAGTACTAAAGGTGTGTTCGGATACTGTTTATTTCACTGAAACTAAAAAATTATTGCTAAAAGTACTATAAATAAATGTAAGAATTAGTTGAAATAGTACAGTGAGGTCCATAAATAGTGTCAAAAAATGCAGTGAAGCTCATAAAAGGTAGCAAAAATAAGCTAAATCGTGAAATAAGCTAAATCGTGAAAGACTCTTCAATTACATAATTAGTAACCCCTTTCCCTGGCTTTTCTAAAAGAAAAATCCAATTACGTACAAAGAAACCCCATTAATTTCCAAGAAAGTAAAGAATAAAGATATTCAAGTGCAAGAGCAAGAAAACAATTAAGTTTTCCGAGCTACCTTGCAAAACCCCATAAAGAATTAAAGAAAATTGCCGTTCCTGGACCTGAGCAAGAACACACTGAGTTCTTGACCTGGGCACTCGTCCGGGTTAATGAGGTGGAAAGACTCGGAGTCTGAGTTCCCAACAACATGCTCATAATAAGCTCTCATGTACATGATGTCCTCGGATTCTGTAGGTATGACTCCAGCTCCAACGTTGGTGTTCTGCATGGTCTTGAGCATGGACTTGATACGCTCACTCCCTTTTCTTCTTGTAGCGAACCCGATCTTGCGGCCATTACAGTACATAGTCCAGAGCGGGACTGCGTGAAGAGGACAAGAACCGAAGTCTGAAGACGTCTTGTCACATTCGAGGGCAATGCGGACTAGTCCACCGCTCATTTCTTTGATGAGTTGGGTGGTTAAGATGGAGAGTTCGAGGAGGAGGGTTGGTTTGGAAGAGAGACGGTCGTGTTGGATGCAAAACCAGACGTGGCCTCGGCGAGGACCGAAGATGGTGCCAAGAACCATGGACTTGGAGGATCGAGGTTGGGTGAAACTGACGGTGCTGGTTATGGTTTCGTTGCTGGAAGTGGTGGAAGAGGTTTGGGAGTGTTGGTCTTGGTTCTTGATGGGTTCTTGGTTGGTGTTATTGTAGGTGAAGTAGTCGGGAATGTCGTCTCGAAGAGAAGTGCTAAGGCGTTTCTTGGTGGTGGTGGGAGTTTTTGTGGTGGCTGTGGTGGTGGGGAAGAAGCAAGAAGGGAGGAATCGACGGAGGGTGTCGATTTTCTTGGTCATTGTTTTGTTCTGTGTTGTGGTTTTTGATGGGAAAGTGATTGATTTTCAGGTGAGAAAATTGAAGAGGGTGAGATGGGATTAATTAGTTAAGTTTAAGAGGGAAAGAGAGAGGAGCTTTGGGATTGGGAAGTGAGGGTGTTAATGGAGTCGGAGAGAGACTGAGACCGAGTTTCTGGGGTGAGAAATAGTTGTACTGGGGGTGCAGAGTATTTATATTCTGTGAGAGAGAGAGAGAGGACGCGGGAAGTGAGAAATAGAGCCGTTGGAGGGATGGGAAGGGACTAGGGAGGATAGGGCAAGGGTTTGTCATTGAACTTTAGGTGTGCATGGCTCAATGCTGAGGGTTTTTCATCCATTTTGTCATGTTGAGAAATTCCCAACCCATCATATATATGTAGAAAGCAGAAACTAATCCAACCTAACTTACATGAACTGGGTTTGATAGATGGGTGATGCATATATGTTTTATACATCATAAAAAAATGGGTTTTTATCAATTATTTAAACACAATCTCCAACAAATTATTACAATTCATATAATAAGGTTCTTACATTATATTCCAAATTGTCATGTTCATCTAAACTAATTTTCACAATACCAAAATCAATCAAATTAAAAATTTAAAATAAGTGTAATGAAATAAACCATCAACATAAACCCAACCTGACCTAAGACTCAAAATAAAATTCACACTGAACCCAATCCACCAACCCAAAGTGTTGGGTTGGTAGGTTTAATGCACACCCCTAATTGAACTCATTACTCATAAGGATTTTTTTTTTTTTTTTTTTTTTTTTTTTTTTTTAATTCGATAGTTGGGAGAGTGGGGATTTGAAACTTATATGGCTTCGTTAGAAACACCAAAAAATGTTAGTTGAGTTACAAGATTTTTGACATGAGGCAAGTTTAAATATAGGTTTAATTACCTTTTTGATCTTGAACCCTTGCTTATGTTTTTAAATGGTTCTAAAATTTCTAATGTTTTATTTTAGTTCTTAATCTTTTGTTCATATGTCAAAAATATTGTTGTCATTAAATGGGGATGAAAAAAAATATGAGATAGAAAATAAAAACAGTAAAATAATGTGCTAATTAGATGCTACATAACAAAAATGACGTTTTTAACACATGAACTAGGGGGTTACGGATTTCATATAATGCAATCCTTTGTTGCCACATAGGACTGGCTCAATACAATTTGTGGCTAAGGCGATAGTTCTAATTTTTTTTTAAATCTTCAAATACCAATTAAATATGTATATATATATATATATATATATATTTTAAAATACCATTATTCTTGTATTTTGAGAGGTATCTGAACCCTTGCTTTCGAAAATCTTCTAACCAATGGGTATCCGTCCAAAAGAAAGACACTAGGAATATGGCCAAATTGCAAAATTACTAATTAAGTTTTGTATTTAAATTTTAGTAACATATTTTTTACAATTGATAATAGCTGAGTCATTAATTAAAATAGTGGATGAAAAAAATATGAGATAGAAAATAAAAACAGTAAAATAATGTGCTAATTAGATGCTACATAACGAAAATGACATTTTTAACACACGAACTAGGGGGTTACGGATTTCATATAATGCAATCCTTTGTTGCCACATAGGACTGGCTCAATACAATTTGTGGCTAAGGCGATAATTCTAATTTTTTTATAAAATTTTCGAATACCAATTAAATATATATATTTTTTAAATACCATTCTTATATTTCGAGAGGTATCCGGAACCCTTATTTTCGAAAATCTTCTAACCAATGGGTGTCTGTCCAAAAGAAAGACCCTAGGAATATGGCTAAAATGCAAAATTACTAATTAAGTTTTGTATTTAAATTTTAGTGACGTATCTTTTACAATTGATAATAGCTGAGCCACTTAATTTTCTTGTAACACAATCAGTCTTATTCGACACTCTCTTTTCATCAAATAGGGACAAAATGGCCTTATGTCCTTTTCATCCAAATTATATAGCCTTATGCCCCCTTTCCAAATTAATTAGGAAAATGCCCATCTTTTGTAACTCGATTTTCTCAAAATCAAGTTAAAAAAAAAAAAAAAAAATTCTAGAGCCCTATAGTGACGTTTTGAGGACCTATAATGACGTTTTATAACTTGATATCCATGAAATCGAGTTATAGACAATTTTATTGCCTATAACTTAATTTCATGGATATCAAGTTATAAAATGTCACTATAGGTCCTTAAAAACGTCACTATAGATCCTTGAAAATGTCACTATAGGGCTTAATTCAATTTTGAAAAAGTCGAGTTTCAAAAAAAGGGCATTTCCCTAATTAGTTTGGGAAGAGGGGCAAAAGGCTATATAATTTGGGTGAAAAGGACATAAGGCAATTTTGTCCATCAAAATAGTATAAAGTTTCAAATGGTTTATGACTGAATATTTTCGTAAAACCTGTAGATCAAAGCTGAAATGTTATTACTATTGAATATGTCCTTACCAAAGAGTCTCATTTGACTGTAAAATTATCAAATGATTGATCAATTTTTTTTTTTCAAAGGTATTTCGTAACATAAAAAATATACAAATATGAATTGTCAAAATTCATCGTACTTGATGAAAGTTTCCTACGCAATTAGCAGGTTTGCTATTAGTAAGAGATACGATCCCCCTTCGATTATCATTTCCAAGTAACTAATTACAATTACAACAAATTGATATCAAAGTTTTGGCTATCTCAGCACTTACTATACATGCCTGATAATTCCACAAAGACATAATGCTTGATGAAATACACTAGAGGTATTTTGCTAATCAGTTTCTGTAGTCTGCAACCCCTATTTCCTCATCAATTGATTCACCTTGAAGTGATGACTTCTGCAGCTCGCTATACCTCAAATAACGGTGGGCAAAAACACAGAAATATAGAAGATTTACAGCTAACAGAGCAGTCTAGCGTATTCCTGTTAAGGTCATTGCCACCTAACCATGGCAATTTGCCATTCAACCCAGTGACTTTGTGGATGATACTGACAAGAATGGTGCTTAGGTAGCTGGCAAGGGATAAGCTAAGAAAGAAAACTGCCCCACCAAAAGTCTTCATGCTCTCTGGACATTGTGTGGTAAGCAACTCCATCATGGCTATTGCTGCAAAAGCTTCAATCCAACCAGACAAGGCAAATTGTGGCACAAGCAATGCCACAGTTACATTATTTATCAGGTTACAAGTTACAACCATGTATTGAGGGAACAAAAGAAAAAGTTTACCATGAAGTATATTTAAGTATGAATGGCGGATTTCAGATTCACGTTCCAAGGAACTTTTGGCATAGTAGAATTCAAAATTAGGACTAAGCTATTTTTGGAAAAGTTGTAGAGAATCAAATTTCCTTTTCATTGTCAAAATTTCATCTTAATCTGAATTTTGAGTAAAATGATATGATCAAAATACTGAAGCTTCTTCTGATCTGAAAAATCAGCTTACTCTTATCCAAATCTTTTTTTTTTTTTGGGATTTTCCCCCCATACGTTTTTTGCTTATTTTTTTAATCATTCCAACCTCTATAAATAGGGGAGGCCTCCCCACATTCAACACTCTTTCTGACCCCCCTCTTTTTGGCTCTTCTCTTCTGAGACGCTCTGGAGGCTTCTACTTTATGAACTTCTTTTTTATAAGTAAAGTATTTTAGGCTTCAAAGAGTTGAACAAATTTCTTTGAATCCTAAAATATTCTTTCATTAAAAGAGTACGCTCATGCAAGAGGTATTTTGTTTTCCTTCTTTCTTTTCTTCTTTCATTAATTTTTGTTATTGTTTGTTGCATGAATATGTTAGCATGTTTTTATTAAGTTCTGCTCTTGATATATAATTGCCATGCTTGAATACACTGTTAGAATTTTCTTTAACATGTGCTTCGGTAATTGTGTATTATAATTCTTTTTCTTAAGTTTCAAAATCTGCAATGGCTGATAAAATTCTTTTATGAAAACTCAAAACTGATCTGTATTTTTCAGATCTGATTTTTTTAACACAAAATAGATCTTTATTTTTCAGATATGATTTTTTCTAAATACAAAACGGATCTGTATTTTTCAGATTTGATTTTTTCTAAACACAAAACAAATTTGTATTTTTTAGATCTGATTTTTTTTTAACCCAAAAACAGATCTATATTTTTCAGATCTGGTTTTTTAACACAAACTAATCTGTATTTTCATTAAATATATATCTGATTTTTTTTAGAAAATGTTTTCTTTGTTACAAAATTGCAGGTTATGAAATTTAAAAGAAGAAATTGAAAGTTAGGTTGAAGTCTTGCTGTGTTTTTTTTTTTTTTTTAATATGTGATGCATGTATAATAAATTCATCTCATGAATGTGGATCCTCTTTCAAAAAGTCTTTTTATTTTTATTTTTTATTCATAAAAAATAGATATGATTTTCTTGATAAAATCACCTTTTTTAACTTTACACAAAAACAGATCTGCTCATTATTTCTTTTACATAAAAACAGATCTGACTTTTTTTACAAACCAAATCAATTTTTTTTTATTCACGAAACATATCTGATTTTTCTTGAAAAAGAGGACATCATTCTTAAGGAAAAATTATTTAAATTATTTTCTGTCATGTGTGTTCAACATATCATTCAACATCATGCAAAAAAGGGAATATTGGTCATTAGAGTTTAGAAGACCAGATTATGTCTGGACGGAATGGGTGTCTAAAACGTTCCTATTCTGTGACCTAGCCCTCGAGCTTAAGGTTTTTGGATAGGTAGATTAGTGGTTTGTCTTTTAATTTTGGTAGATTGTAACTAGGACCAAAGTTTTGTATTCTTTTGCATATATTGTAACTAGGACCCAAAGTCTTGTAAGGTTTAATTTACCAAAATTGTACTTGTCTTTATTCAATCAATGACATTCGAAATATTTTGATAATGTATTTATTTATTTTTTCTTATTTTTTTTGTATAAAAAATAACTGGCGACTCCATACCACTACCCAAAAGAGAGGTGCCCTTACAAGCACCCAAATCTCTTTTTTGAGAGCACCCTGATTTTCTCGGTCTCTCACATAGGCACTTTGTTTGATTAGTCTTGTGCTTGGGGACTCACCTCGAGTGATTCCATTCCAATATTTATAGATTCTCTTTTTTCTTGTACATAAATTTTTGTTGTTTGTAATCCTTATAGCTACTTCCTGCCTCATTTTGTATGAAGTAGTCTTTCTTTTTTCAATAAAATTTTTCTTACTTATAAAATAAACACGGTATGTTTACTCATAAAAAATGGCATGTCCATGATATTGTGTTTATTTAGGGTTTTTTAAAAAATATATATGAATAAGTTGTGCTGCAATTTTTTTTAGTCAAAATTCCATATAAAATTCTCATGCGATGATTTTTATTAATTAAATAAACCTCAAGTACAGCTTATGTTTGGTTTTTGTTAAACTTGTAAAATATTTAACTTATATAAAATTAAAATCATATAATAGTAACCTTTTGTGCGTCTAAAACTTTGGAGTTTAACTTGAAAACAGTATCAAATTATAGAGTTTATTTATACTTATTTCCAAATTTTTTTACTTAGACACTCATTTCTAAGAAACATAATAAATTATTACATACAAAATTTGAGGTTTTAACACCTTTTAAAAGTAACTAATTTTTTTCTCTTCAATTGAATATATATATATATATATATATATGTAACTTTTAAACCTCAAAAAGCATTAAGAAAATAGGAAAGATTTCCTTTCTACCATTTTCAATGAAGCTATACACGCGCACAAAAATATAGAAAAAAAAAATTAATTAATTAAAGTTTAAGAGGATTTTGGGCGGGCTGGCAGCCACTCCACCTATATGAAAATATGCTGTTTGTTAAAATCACATAATACAGATTGCATCTGAGAACTAAAACCCACTGTCATGGAAGCTATATTCCACTGTCACAATTTACCATGTATTCATTTTAGTTTTTATTTTATTTTATTTTATTTTATTTTAATTATAACATAACCAGAGTTTTTTTTTTTATGAAAGAAATCAGAAACATGATATACCACAATTTGTGAAAGATAAAGTTGAACACAAACGGTAGAATAGAGGAGTGTTATTCGATTTTCGTGGTGTGGGGGGAGTCCTATATATAATCTACCCAGTCATGCGTGGTAAGAAGACCAAATCTAGAACCAATCAGTTGCAGCTACTTCCTACTTCTCGGAGACTAATCAACGTCTTTTGAGTTAAAAGAGTAACCAGGGCAGTTTGAGTTTGTCTGTTAAATATGAGACCCTAGCTATCCTTCAAATGATTCAGGACTAATAATCAATTTCATCCCATCAAAAAGAAATTCGTACTTTTGCATCATTAGTGTGACTCAAAAATGTAGACTTCAAGGATTTATTGGGCCCTTTGTCATGATTATGTTAAGGACTTGCAAACCATTCAAACTGACCTAGGTTAAAGAAAAATTAAAAGCCTAGTAGAAGATAGACAAGATTGAGTATTATCAGAATTCAGTTTCCTTCCTCTAAAAGAAACTCAGGGTACACTAACTTACTAATTGGTGACCTCCAGTCCCAGAAGAGAAGATATAACAAAACGATAATACAAATCTCGGCCAATTCATTGAAAGATCAAATTGCATTGGGGCTTATGTAAACTACAAGGATAAAACAGCCCTCTGCTAGCATTTCTAGATTTGGAAATGGTACAAAATAAAAATCCAATAGAATAAAGAGTACCAGACATAAAATGAAATAATTAAGTGCCCCTAAAAAACAACTCCAACTTAAAATTGAAACGCCATACAATTATTATTGTACCCCACTCCATCTAGCCCAGTCCACAAATTGCATCCCACCATATACATTGTTGGCGAATCGCACACCAACTGTGAAAGCCATTGCAACAGGTGGAACCTGCTTTGCTATAGGAGATGTTTCTACCAGACGTTCCAGTCCATTGATGATCTGATAACGGGTGTTGGAAGAAACTGCAAGAAATACACCTGCAAGATTGGAGAGAAAACCATAACCAAATAGCAGAAAAAACTAGATGCATGACAATTAAACCTCAGGTTATCGCTGAGAGCACAGGCTATATAGATGGCAACTAAAACTAAAAAACTATTTCAAAATTACTTAACACTCAGAGCTAAAAGATAAGTTTAAATAAAGAAGGCAATATGCACCAAAATGTAGTAATAGTCAATATGAAATGAATAATCAAGGAAGGTAACATAGAACATGTCTGTACTACAAAAGAGGAAACAGAAAATATGGACAAAAGGAAAAAGTTTGGCTCCAAACATGTTTGGAGCTATCTTGCTTCAACCCAGTATGTGGCGATTGAAGAGACCATCTATGTGTAATTGTAGTCACATGACTTTTTTAATAAGTCATGTGACTTGTTTAAATAATACACATGCATAGTCTTATAAATTACCATGTAAAATGGCCTAATGGGTTGGAAAAGATGCTTCAAACATGTTTGGACTTTGGACCCAATCTTTGTCTTGGACAAAAATGGTGAATATGTGGCAAATCAGGAAACATCAAAAACTGCAATAAAACATGCTGCATCAAACACAAGTTTTCCACCAGTACTGCACCAGCTACAAGAAATTATCAAACAGTGCAATGGATCTTGGTTCACTTTTTGGCAACAATTCTCTGTGTAGAGCTGTGAGATTCATTGGTAAGTACCTACGGCAGGACTACTGCCAGAAGTATGTCATGCTCCTGCTGTAAAGTTGCAATAGTTCAGTGGGAATAGAAGCTTATCATTTTCTTTTTATAGGTAAAAGTTTAAGGCATTCTGATAATGGAATCTAGATTGAATACCACGTCAAGTACACTTGAGTACATTTTACCATCATTAAATGCCTACATAATTCCTCAATCCTCGTATTACTGAATATGGTTCATAAATAAGCTGAAGACCCCTGCTGGACAGAAATTTTTAGTAGCTCAGCCCCAGTGCAGTGCAGACTGAAGGCAAATCTACAACTATAGCCTCAAAGGAGCCCTCCCAGAGTCCCACTATCTCTAAATTTTATCTTTGTTTTGTCCAGTAGAAAAAGTTTGAGTCTTTGACCTCACAGCAAGATGTCCAATACCAGGAATATCAATTTGCGACAAATCAGCTCCAAGATTCACAACATGGCAGTCACATTAACTCAGATGTTGCACAATATATACAATTAGCATCAAATCCAGAGTTTGAGCTATTATAAATTGGAAGAGAAAACAAACTCAAAGAGAAAAGGAACAACTACAATAAAGTTAGTAAAACATCAAGGAAACATACCAAACCAAAACCTTTTGGGTATTCTCAAAACTGATGAGGAACTAGTAACAACAATAAAATATGTACCACAGTTCAGAGATACCAAAAACTTGTATCAAGATCATATTTAAGGAAATGAGCCTGACAACTTGTAGCAAATCTAAACAGTGAAGTAAGGCATACCCCACAGAGCAGCACTCTTCAAAAGTGGTGGCACAGGAATGTCGTCTTCTGATTTTTTTATACTCCTGACATATGAAGAAATACTATGGTGAGGGAACATTCCACTAGAAGAAAAGAAAACCACATACACTAAAAGATGAAATGTCACTTCATTTGGAAAAAACCACAAACTAGCTATTTCTTGTAAAAGATAATGTTCTCAGGCAGTGTTTGATGCGACATGATAGAGGTTGGATTGGACAAAACTATTCATATCTATCAATTTTGCATGACCAATTGGATTGGATATACTAATCCCTTTGGAATTTTTAATCTTCCATGTGACGAACATAACAACACAAGGATGGAAGTGGTATAATTGTATACAGCCTGTGGGGATAATATGTCACCCTATCAGTTTGTCCAAAAGTTGCAATTTGGCCACCTTGAGATCACCACAAATGATCTCAAGATTACCGCTGATCGCTAAATCTTTCTGCCAGCAGAGAATTGCCAGCCATGTGAATTTGCCATTATCGGCCAACTGCTGTGTACTTATGCTTGTTGGTGATGGTTAACCAACGATAATTACTTTCTTTTTTTAAAGAAATCCCTTCCAACTCCAATATTTTCCACCGCCCACAATCCACCAGCAGAAAAATTCAGTAAGATATTTTCTCTATTTAATATAATCAAAGAATTTTCCAAGCACAGTACAGAAAATAGTCAATTCAATTCAATCCAATCCAACCCTTTAGATATAGGGCACCAATCACAGCCTTAGATATAATATCCATAACACAGGACAGGAATTACATTAGACACAATAGTCGATACTTTACATATCCACTTTTTAGTTCAAGAAGAAATGGTTTCTAAGAACAATTCCTATATATTATCATCTTAAAACATATTTCATTACACGTTGCAGAGAATACTTTTAACCAGAAAAACTTTCAAATGCATATAACTTGTACAAATTAATAGTCTTTACACTAAAATTACCAGCAGGACTATTACTAGTCACATGGTCATTAATATGAGCACAAGATAGAAGCCTAAAGTGAAAGCATAGCTAGTTAAAAAAAAAAAAAACTTGCACATAAGACACAGAACAGAGAAATGGGCTAAGCAAAGCAAACATGTTCTTCCATTTCCCTTAAGTGGAAGACAGCATGATATGGCTTATCATGGATTACTTGCAGCAAAAAGCACTGCAACTGGGTTCCTGACTTAGTAACTGCCATATGAATGATGGCATCAGTAATGCACCATACCAAAAAGCGGAAAATGCCCAAAGAATACAAAGATTCTCATATAATTGATGGGAACAAAAGGTAAAATGACTACATACCAACCACTATTTAAAATTGCTAAAAGAGCAAGAGCAGCAATTAGCATGTGACAGATATAAAGGAAGGATGTATATAGGAAGTATACCGCTTGGCAGTCATGATCAAATTTGCAATCCCTTGGCCAATAATGCCACATCCAAAGCCAACTATTCCATACAGAATACCCTGGAAACAGAATTGGTTAATCAACAATTATAAATATGTCAGAAGTTCCACTATGTTTCAGAACAGATATGTATAACTTACCTTATAAAAATATGTACCAATTCTCTGCTTTACGGTAAATCTACATCCTGGTCTTTCTGCTTCAAATACACTGCACAAGAAGATTACTTAAAAGCCTTACTGAAATCTTACCAAGATTCTAAAGTTGAATATGTATTTGAGACAGAACAAGTACGAATATGTATTCAGAATGCGAGATAAAGGCGTGATTGAAAGCTCAATCACAACTTTACAAAGGCTACATCCAGAACAAGAAAGTTGAAAACATTTCTTTATGAGGAAAATAGTTGAACACTGTTCTTTGTCTGAGCTTAAAAAAAAAACCCTTGGCATGAGCTAATAACCTGCTAGGAAGAGCTCCATAAGCATGCTGCATTCGTCCAAGGAATCCCTTAGATACAGATGGTCCCCCAAAACGAGCATAGGGTGCCAACATACCAACCAAAGCAACGTTAACCACCACTCCAACCAACAGATCCGCAACATACAACTCAAATTCTGCCCAAAAGTCTTTGCCTCTTTTTTGAACTTCCGCAAATGTAGCACAACAAGAATCAATGACTATCTGTATCACATTACATCAATGTTGATAAGATTCATACATAAAAATATAAGAATGACAACCAAATCAACAGTGTTCTAAGACATTACACAAATGGAGGCCCTCACATATGACCAATTTAAGCGACACAGGAAGTTGGCCACAACTTTGGAAGGGCCTTTAACCTGTATAAAATGGGAAGGACACTTGGCAGTCTAACTTGCCTAGTGCAAAAATGCCTTATTAACTGCTTTCACAATTTGCAAACTACAGGTTTTGTATTCCAATACTCTATTTATAAAAATTTACCAAATTGGGTAGTTTATTGCATGGTGCATACCAAGTTACGCACTACGTCCTGAGCAACAGAGTCGATGACACTATCTACTCCAAGATAAAAGTTGGCAGATATAGCATAATTGTATTTCTACAAAATATGTGTATTGAATATATATCCAAACAAGATAAACAAACCTCAGTTCCAATTTTAAAAAGAAAGGACGGATCAGCCAACATTCGATTCCGAAGCATAGAGCATGACTTCATTGCAAAACCCAGAGGCCAGACTGACCCCTACAATTCAATTAACAAAATCACTGGTTGGGGAAAAAACTTATTAATGATAAAGACACTAAAAAAAACAAGATAAAGCAGAAACTTTGATAAAGTCGTACCTGCAGATCCAAATATCTAAGAAGAAGCAATTTGCGAATCCCCACACTCTTCGCGGCCTCTAACATATCCGAAGGAAGGCTAACCCCTCTAGCCTCTGTCTCCTTCATCACCTCTTCAAACTTCAAAATTGGCCCAAACTCATCTTCTTCTTTGTCATCACCACCATCTCCACCTCCACCACCTCCTCCACCACTGCTAAAGCTCCCATTTCCACTTCCACCCAGCACATCCCCACCCCCACTCCCATCAATATCAGCTTTTACTTCAAACCCAGTTTCCAAAATCCTAATATCTTTCCCTACAACACTACCACTATCACTATTACCTCCTTCTTTCGAAACCGAAACAGAGGCCACACCAGACTGCGATTCACCAAGTGGGTTTGATTTTGAAACATTCGCCACCACAACCCTCCTATTTTTTCTACACAACACTGGCAAAGCCACCACCTTGACCACATTTCTGACTCTCACACTCTCTACAACCACACCCCGACTCCACATCTTCCCCAAAACAACCTCGTTTCTCAAAAACCCAACACTCGATGACCCACCAGCCATTACAAACACTCAGAGAATTCGACAAATTATTTAGCAATTCCCACACCCAAAAAAAAAAAAAAAAAAAAAACTACAAACCACACTGTAATTACACACAAAAACACAGTAGCGAACTGATCAAAATCAGTAAAGTCACAAAGGATTCATTAAGAGGAGAGGAAAAAGAGTGTGTACCTTGTTTGGAATAAAGGAAAGTTGAGGTCTTTTTTTTTTTTTTTTTTGATAAAGGAAAGTTGAGGTCTTTGAATGGACTTTTGGCGCACAAGTGAGGGATGTGAAGACTCGGTAGAGTGAAACTGAGTGAAGAGTGACAAAATAATAGAGACGTTGAAGACGATAGGTGGGTGGCGGCACCAGTGAGTAAAGGTAATGCTGTTTATTCATTCAGTCATCGCACGTGAGTCAAAATAACACATTTACAAGCATGTGGATGGGAACCTCCTGCATCAAAATTATTTGATTAAACCAAAATATATAAAACACTTTTATGGTAGAATAGAATTTGTCCTTTTTCGACTTCCACCACAAGGTTCAAGTCGACATGTGCACGGAATTGAGTAGTAGCACGCAACAGTTTTATAACAATTTCGTAACAAAATCTAAATAACAAGTTGTTGCTTGCATGGGCGGCTCTAGGAACAGTTCAAGGGTTCAAATGAACCCCCTGAGCTGGTCCAAAAAAAGAAAAAATCTATATATAATTTTTTAATTCATTTTTTAACCCTCTTAAAATAAAATTTTGAACCCCTAGACCTAAATTTTTTTAAAGCCTAGTTGAAATGAACTTGATTATGATTATTTTGTTCTTTAAAAAAAGAAAAAAAACTCAATATCAAACCAATTTTTCCTAAAATTTGGGAGAAACAATAAGCCTAACAACAAAAGTATAAATTTATTCTTTTTAATTTTTTTTAAAAATCAGTTAGATCTTAAAAATTTGAAATAAACTAATACATAAAAGTTTATTGTATTTAGATCTCGCTTGGAGTTTACTTAATAACAATAATTCATATGTTTATAGTATTTAAAAACAATAAATTATTTTCAAGATTTAATCTTAGCAACAATAATTAGTATCTTTATTATATTAATAAAATATTATAAAAAATCGTATTAATAAATAATATACATTAAACTTATAGTTTATCTTATATGAAAAACGTTATGTTCATAATACTTTCACAATAAATTTTAAGTAACAGATGTTACTAGTTGTTACTGATAGAAAAAAAGTAATTTCAGTAGTGAGTTTAAATTAAAACTAATAACAAATTATCAACTAAAATTGTTAGAAAAGTGTTATGAAAATTTTGTAAATATAGCACTTTATAATAAAGAAATCACGTAGACTGCAAAATTCATTTTTTACCCAAAATGCATCTTCTTATTGACCCCTCTAAAAATATATTCTGGAGCCGCCACTGGTTGCTTGTTTTTGTTTTTATTTGAGTCCACCATTATTTTTTTTTACTAACCGCTAATATTTAGTCACCTGCACTTTGTTATGATATTATTATAAAAATATCGTTTGTAACTTTATTCCACGAGATTTTATGAAATTTTGAGTATATAAGATTTTTTTTTTTTTAATTTTATAAAAAGTATGTATTTGTTACTTAAGATACCTTAATATAATGGGTAAAATATCATTTTTGTCTCTAAACTTTCATAAAAGTTTGTTTTTCATTCCTAAACTTTTAAAAATTCTTTTTTTGTCCTTAACTTTGCAAAACCTTCTACTTTTCATCCTTCTGTCTATATCTGTTAGTTTATTACCTATGTGGCATAACGGAATGTTGACATGGTATATGACTTGGACTAAATTATTTTACTTTTAAAAAAATTAACACATGGCTAGCAATGATTTGCACACATGACAACCATTTTTTAAAAGTACAAAAATACCCCCTCGCTCCATCTTTTACACAACCTGATAGAAACACAAACACTACCTAGCATTCAAACCTACCGACGACCCTAATTATGGGTTTGGGTTTTTTGGTAGGGTGGTGGGTTTGTGAGCGTGGTTTGGTTGTGGAGAGTAGTGGTGCGATTGGGTAGCCGGTGGGTTTGATAATTAGTGTCGCCAATGGGTTTGAATGCTGGGGTCACCGGTGGGTTGTGTTTGTGTTCCTATCAGGTTGTGTCAAAGAGATGGAGTGAGGGGGTATTTTTGTACTTTCAAAAAATGGTTGTCATGTGTGTGAATCATTGCTAGCCACGTGTCAATTTTTTTAAAGTAAAATAATTTAGTCCAAGTCACATACCATATCAGTATTTCGTTAGGCCACATAGGTAATAAATTAACAGATATAAATGAAAGGATGAAAAGTAAAAGGTTTTGCAAAGTTTAGGAACGAAAAAAAAAACTTTTGAGAGTTTAGGGACGAAAAACGAACTTTTTTTGAAAGTTTAGGGACGAAAATGATATTTTACCCTAATATAATTCATCATTGCTACCTTTTTAAGTAATAATTCTGGAGTGGCAGATGGAGTATAAGGGATCCTATACTATCTATAATTAGTAGTATAAGGTTCCTTGTTAAATATCCCCTAGATTTGTTATTGCCCAAGTTGAGATGTCACGTATAATCAGAGTCATAGATGTTGTTGTTTTGCTCATCTTGTGTTAGTAGATGCCAAGTCCTCTTTTTTGATTTGTGTTTTGAGGATACAAAGAAATGGAAATTGCGTAAGAGACGAATTAATAATTGAATAAATGGTAAGAACTTCCCTTAAAGTTTTAGGAAATGACATTGTACCACCAAAACTTAAAAGAAATGACACTTTCCTCTCTTAAGGTTTAGAATAAATTAACATACTAGTCATTCCTTTAATAGAAGTAATATAATATTTCAAATCTTTTGAAAAGATTCCATTAATCATACCTTAATAATGGTTAGTGAGTGCTTTTTAGATTACACATTACTGCTTTTTGTCACCAAACTTCCAAAAACAAAAATACTTCCAACAACTCTAAGTAGATCCAAAAATCCAGCTATCTCGGTAATTCTCTTTTTCCCTTTACAAATCTTACAGTACCACACACACTTCACAAGAATCACTACTCAAAATTTGAAATATTCCACATCAATTTTTTTTTTAAAATTATGTTATTGTTATTAACAAAATGACTAATGCGTTGATTTTCTTCAAAACCCAAGGAAAAAAAGTGTCAATTCTTAAATTTTAGGGTGGAATGTCATTTTCCTAAATCTCAATGAAGGTTTTTGTAATTTACCCTTAATTAGTAATATCACTATTTAAAAGAAAATATTGTAATTAAATATGAATTATATGATGCTAATTTTTACGGAAACAACAAAGTTTTACCATGTTTGTTTTACTGTATAAAGAGATGCATTGAGTTTTGAACATTGAAATAACAAAGTAATTCAATAAAAATAATTGTTTTGTTATTCTTAATGATGAATTTATATTCTATATTCGTTATTATAAATTATAACAAAGTAATTCAATAAAAATATTTTTTTTTTTTGGTTATTCTCGACGATGAATTTATATTCTATAATCTATATTCGTTAATTTGGAGCATCAATTTTCCTCTTATGTGAATATATGCGCTGTTTTATTTTGCACCAAATATTATGGTATCAAACCTTTTTATTTTTGCTTCTAGGTCATGATTCGGTGTCTTATTTTTTAAGGAGTATGGGCCAACCAAGTTCCCTTCAAATATTTCCTCAAAAAAAAAAAAAAAGCCCCCTTCCATGGGCGGCTCTAGGAACAGTTCAGAGGGTTCATTCAAATGAACCCCCTGAGTTGGCCCAAAAAAAGAAAAAATTTATATATAATTTTTTAATTTATTTTTTAACCCTCTTAAAATAAAATTTTGAACCCCTAGACCTAAATATTTTTAAAGCCTAGTTGAAATGAACTTGATTATGATTATTTTGTTCTTTAAAAAAAAAAAAAAAAAACTCAATATCAAACCAATTTTTCCTAAAATATGGGAGAAACAATAAGCCTAACAACAAAAGTATAAATTTATTCTTTTTAATTTTTTTTTAAATCAGTTAGATCTTAAAAATTTGAAATAAACTAATACATAAATTTTTATTGTATTTAGATCTCGCTTGGAGTTTACTTAACAACAATAATTCATATGTTTATAGTATTTAAAAACAATAAATTATTTTCAAGATTTAATCTTAGCAACAATAATTAGTATCTTTATTATATTAATAAAATATTATAAAAAATCGTATTAATAAATAATATACATTAAACTTATAGTTTATCTTATATGAAAAACGCTATGTTCATAATACTTTCACAACAAATTTTAAATAACAGATGTTACTAGTTGTTACTGATAGAAAAAAAGTAATTTCAGTAGTGAGTTTAAATTAAAACTAATAACAAATTATCAACTAAAATTGTTAGAAAAGTGTTATGAAAATTTTGTAAATATAACACTTTATAATAAAGAAATCACATAGATTGCAAAATTCATTTTTTACCCAAAATGCATCTTCTTATTGACCCCTCTAAAAATATATCTTGGAGCCGCTACTGCTCCCTTCAAAGAGCTTTATAATGGCCTTCATCTAAGTGTAGCAATTCATATTAGGGGTTGCGTTTACGCAGCGTTGAGGTAGGGTTCTCTGACTACATAGATTGGCCCCCAAAAAAAAAAAAACATAATCGTAATAGCATATTCGAAAAGTTGGACATAATTAATTAATTAATTATTATATGATGATAGTGTATATGAGAAAATATGAAAAATAAAATAAATAGTACATAAAGAAAGAGAAGGGAAAGAGTGAGAAATTAATGTCACTTATCCTTAGAAGCCTATATCTACAGTAAAAAGCTATTGATGGCTATATCTCACTATGAAGCTCTATATTTTACCGAAAATTATTGAGTACTTCCGAAACATCATAAATGCATACTCTCTTTTCTTACATAATTGTGGGTCTCACTAATTAAATTCATGGTGGGACCCATAATTCATGTGAGATGAAAAGGTACGCATTTATGATACTCTGTGAGTACTCAATAATTTTCCATATTTTACAATGAAGCCATCAAAGAGTATTCATATTTTACAATGAAGCCATTAAAGAGTATTTATAGTAGGCTAAATGTTGTATTCCACTGTGGCACTGTATCCATGATGAGATCTACCAAATTAAGTTGACGGCTTACCTCATTTAAACTTCCTCTAAGGTAGTTTGGGGTGATAACAATAACATGTTGAGGATTACGGTGATTGAGTTTAGGCAAGGGGTTGGTGGCAATGTTTGGTTGGTTGGGTGGAGGTGTTTTTTAAGGCTAGACAACAATATGTGGGATGGATGGGTCCCTGGTGATATAGTCACACTTTTAGGTCATATTTCACCGAAGTAGGGTTGGGTTTGGAATCATTTAAGCTCAAGTAGATTGAGGAAAACTTTAGCTTGTATTTTCTAGAACACTTGCTTAACGTCATATAGAGTTTGTGAAGACTTTTCAAGAGTATGGAGTAGGGAATTTGGTAAGGTATAGGTTTGTCAATATTAGACACCTTGAGGGGCCTTGGTATTCAAACTTGCCGTGGAAAATTTCCTATTCTTAGGACAAAAATTCTAGAGACACTTTATTACAACTTGTACACATGTCAAGTCGTGATTGGATTACTTTTTACCAAGTACTAATGACGATCCTATATGTAAATGATGTAATTTAATTACAGGTTGACAAATGTATAAGTTGTGATAAAGTGTGTGACAAAGCGTGTGTCCTTAAAAAAAATTGTTCTTAAGGGCTTCTTCATTTTTCAAAGTGATGATGGCAATAACATTATTAACATCATCAATCTGTGTACCAGCATGATTAAATGCTCTAAAATAGGGGCAATACCCAGCTAATAAGTGTTTATGGTATACAATAAGTAAATTCTCATAATCATCAAAACTTGTTCCTCCTTAGGGACACAAGCAAGCATTAAGGAAGCTGGAAAAGATTATGCAGATCTAAGGCGTCATCAAATCTTTGGGCTTCCTCACTAGTTTCTCCATCCATCCTAGCTATTCTAAGAATTTCTTCTGCAGGGAGTTCGGCTCTGTGCTTCTGCAGCATAAAGTTAATCACTCCAGATTGGGCTAATCTGGGCATTGCCTGTTTGAGGCCCGGTCTGTTTGGTTTGGGACAATTAGCTGTACGGGAAGCATTTGGTTGTTTGTATTTTTACACGCAACAACACAGTGATACAATACATGTCAGGGCATTGACACTATTCCGAAGCAGTTAGATTACTTTGAGTGTATAAAAATAAAAAAATCATTTAGAATCTTAGATAAGTTATAAGTATGTTATTTGTTACAAACTTAGTTGTAAATTTGTAATCAATGGTTATAACTCTCACTAAACAAAATTAACATTACATATTTTAAAATTTTAACTATTGGACTACTTATTATTTATATTCTTAATACACTTTATTTTCATCAAAAAAATTAAAACATGCTTTATATTCTTAACATGCATTTCAAATTTTGTGCCAATTAGTTGTTATTTATTATTCGATCTATTAACTTACTTTTTATGCATAATTTTATACTACAAAAGCTTAAAATTTAAATGTTAGATGATGATAGCTATTAACTTTTGATTTTATAGAAATTTCGCAAGCATGAAAAAGATAAGAAGAAAATATAATCTAACGGTGGATTTCTCAAAATTCACTTAGAATAAAAATCAATAATTTGTGACTAAAAATCAATAATTTATCACTTAGAATCTAACTGGATTTCTCAAAATTCTCTTTTTTCAATAAAAACATATTGAGTAGAGTTGTAGCCATTGACCACAACTACATTTGTGACTAAAAATCAATAATTTATTACTTAGAATTTATTGTAAAAATGTTGTGAAAGAGAGAGAGAGAGAAATATTACATTCATAACACTTTCACAATAAATCCTAAGTAATAATTTGTTATTGATTCTAATAAAGGCCACCTTTAAAATTATATTTTTGCCCATCATTAACAGTAACAAACTTTAGGCAAAGCTAATAAACTTAAAAATACAAGTCAGAATATCTCCTTTCAAAACACAGCCCATATCCTTTCTCAAAAAAAAAAAAAAAACAGCCCATAATATTGCACTAACGAAATTTCAAACTCATATACATTTTCCAGTTCAACCGATCAGAAGTTACGACTTACGAGCAACGACTGGATCAACTGTAAGATGGTGGGCTCTAAATATGATAACTACTGCACCGATAATCTGAACAGAGAGTGCATTGAATGTAGAACGAATGCACATTTCACCATTCTTTGAATCACAAAAATGTAATATTACAACAGCCTATCCCAGTACAAGTCAACTATTTCAACATCCCAACTCCCCCAGACACTCAAAGAATTACTGTACAAACAAATAATTTTACAGAGTAAAACGAAACGAGTAATCAAGAAATGGTACCTAAACGTCACTTGTTTCTAAGGGGGTGTTCAGAAGAGCCATCCGCTGGGACCTAGAATAACCTTGCCTGTTATTAATGACATCAATGTAAGTTCTAAGCCTATACCGGTCTGAGTTTGTGAGAGAGAATGGCGGATTGAGAATGAGGGATGGTGCTTCCACTAGAAGGAAAACTAACAAACGCACAGCTTTTGAATACAATTCTGTTGCTTTTTCCATATCACCCATGAGCTCCTCAACCTACCAAACATACGAGACAACAATCCTCAGTGAGTGGCTAAAGAAAACATTTTCTATCACTCACTTTCTTTTATTTTTATTTTTTTAAGAGTCAATCTATCACTCAATAATAGTGAAAATTTTGGATGGTAACATGTTATGAACTTAAAATGTTTTCTAAAGACTATATTTAATATTCCTATCATCTGCTATTCATAGTACACAGACAGATCTCAGCTTCATGTTTACCCTTTAAGTTAGATTTGAGATCATTGTTTCATTACCTTGATTATTTACGTAAGACAATAATTCTAAGGGTGAGGGCCAAAAGCCTTCCAACGGAGCCATACAGGGGTGAAACCCCCCTCCCTCCCAACTATTGAATTATCAAAAGAGAATAAAGGTGAGTAATGAGGTCTAGCTTAGCTAACACCTCCTTCCCTTGCATGTGCTAAGAGGAGGGTGAGCTCAAGAGTCGAGCACCAAATCCCATTGGGCGTGTGTGTGTAATTACCTATCAAACAAATATATATATATATATATATATATATATTATATTTATTTATATATAAGGGACTCGAAGCAATACCATGTAAAAGTGAATGCATTCCATTTTGTATTTCTACCCCTGCTTTTCTCCACAGCATCATTGATGTAGGACAAAACCAAAACTTGATGCAACACCAAATTTGAAGAAAAATAATATTAAAATAACCTAGGAATCAACACCTAGGATTGGTTGGAATCAATACAAAGCCATTGGAAAAAGTTTCAACTCAATTGACTTCCAAAATTAAATAAGACTAAAATAAAAATATAATTTTCTTAGAGCTTCCACATCAATTATACAAGGCAATGTTATATTTGATGGAGCATGACTATGAATGAGACAAGCTTGAATGGACACACAACTAGGACATGTCAACAGATAATTGGTCTAACATTGCAAACAAGATACAGAATTTCCTATTAATATTTTTTTAAGGTCTTAAACAATAGACGATGGAGCTTAAGATGATTGACTTGAGGTCCTTGTTTGAATAGATGAATATAACCCAGGACATTTGAGCTCCACTCTTTTAAAATTCTTGCACACTTGTAAATTGAAACCTTACTGCATTTCCAGTACGCTTCTTTTGTAGTGGAGTCATTTTCTTTTTAATAAAGTTTCTTATTACCTTTTTTTTTTTTTTTTTTTTTTTTTTTGGCGCTACTCACTTCAGACGCATAGCTATTGTAGGGGCTGTAGATTGTCTAAACAGAATAAACTGCTGAACCCTACCCAGTAATTTGACCTAAGAGTTCTACAAGCATGAATACAATGCATAAACATAAGAACTTGCCTTGCCAACTAGTTAGCGAGTGTTAACTAGAACTAAATGCAGGAAAAAGAAAAGTAAAAACTCTTTTTTTTTTCCTAAGCAAGAGAGAGAGAGAGTATACTCACGCCTCCACGCCTCCCAAAAGCAAGGGCAGCTTGGAATATTGTCTCCATTGCATCTGGCATCTCTGTATTGCCTGAATCATGACATGTAGAAACATTACAGAGTTTAAAATGAAACCACAAAAGCTTCCTTCTTTACGTTTTTTTTTTTTGATAAGTAAAAGGCTTCCTTCTTTACATATTTGTAACATAGACAAAATAGATGAATAGAAGCACCCAGAATCCCTGAGATGGAAATGATATATGACAGAGAAAGCTCCCCATACCATAAATGTGCACCAATATTGATATTAAGGCCTAAACGAAAAGCACCATTTGAGGCATGCTGCACTTACAACCACTAGCTCATAGGACCCCAGTCCCAATAAGTTGTAGGTACATTAAACAATAAAAGCCATTAACATGGCATACACACATATATTTTTTGATAAGTAAAAAGAAAGGGGTGCAACATGAGGACTTCCTAGGAGGTCACCCATCCTAGTACTAAGTGTGGAGTTTTGACATAATATAATGTGTGTATGTACATATGACAGTTTTAGTCTTCACAACACCCAGATAACAATTTGAAATTCAAAAAGTCATCAAATAAAATGGTAAAGAACTATTATAGAAATTTAGGCATCAATGAAATGGATTTGATAAAAGGATAAGAGCAAAAGTTAAAAACATATTATCTTACAGGCTACAAACACTTGATACACTGATGCTGAATTGCTGATGATATATGGAGACAGAAAAACTTTATGCATCATAAGATCACTTACATCAGTGGGAATATAATAGAAAAATGCGTAAATTTTACAGAGTTTTTCCTAAAAATGACTCACATCAATCAGTGTATAATTGTGTAGATTTACAAGTTTGCTACAGTAACCATGTAAATTTACACTGATACTATTCATTTTTTATTTTTCGTTCTTTACGTATCCAAACCATGAAGGAAGAGGATGGATAGTGGTTGTTATGTGTGTGAAGAAAGAGAAAAAAATCAAGAAAATTTGATATTTTAATGAAATGTAATGTAAAATAGATAATCTAATGTGGAGTGTTTTGAAAAGTGAATAAGTAAAATAGAAAAAGTAAGTTCTTATGCTAAAATAGACAGTAAATTTTGCACGAGTTGATGTGAATGCTCTAAGATAAGTCCAAAGATCAAGTCATACCAGGCTCAATGACCTTAGCAAGTTCTTCAGCATGTTCAACTTCCAGGAGAAATTCTCTCTCAATCTGAGAGGCAATATCCTCTGGCAATTGATTGCTGCCAACTGAAAGACGTTCTTCTGCTTCAGGACTATCATACTTCTTGCTGGTGCTCCTTTTAAATCGTGTACTCTCTTGGCTTGGACTTCCTTCCATAGCTGAGGCAGCTTGTGTATGGCATATATCCAACGCTTGCTTCCAAATTGCAAGAATTACAAGTCGTATTGAGAATGCTTCTAGTTGCCTGCCTGTCTCAATCTTTTTGAAAAACAAATATTGTTATAATTTGAAGACATAAACAAGTTCATTAAAGCCTGAGCAGGAGAAACCCCCCCAAAAAAAAGTGTTTTACTGTAAGGCATGTCAGAAGGAGTCACGCTAGCAGCATGAGGCACAAACAGAATGAGGGAACAAGATTAAGTTAGTCCCACCACCTAATAATACCCTCAAAACAATAGTCAAAGGATATATGATATTTATCAGGTTACAACCATGTATTGAGGGAACAAAAGAAAAAGTTTACCATGAATAAACCATCCAAGTATACTTAAGTATGATTGGCAGATCCAGGATTTGACTTCATGGGAGCAAAATTTATAACTAACATACATTTGTCTCCATACACCAATGGATACATGTAGATACACACATTATGCACACGCACAATGCAAATGCATTACATATATAATACTTAATATCAATCTGGACAATAAAATACAATTTAAATGGGTAATAAGCAGTATATTTACAATTTTGTGCATGATGTGGAACATTTGAAGGGAGCGTAATAATCGAATATTTGAAGACTTGGGGAGTTCAGGGGTCCAGCTCATAGCCTTGTTTGTAGGAACTTTGTTTTATTGGTCTTATGCTTGGGGACTCACTTCAAGTGATTCCATTCCAATGTTTATAGATTCTCTTTTTTCTTGTACATAAATTTTTGTTGTTTGTAATTCTTTTGGCAACTTCATGCCTCATTTTGCATGAAGTAGTCTTTCTTTTTTTTTCAATAAAATTTTTCTTACTTATAAAAAAACACAGTATGTTTACTCATAAAAGATGGCATATCCATGATATAGTGTTTATTTAGGGTTTTTTTAAAAATATGTATGAATAAGTTGTGCTGTGATTTTTTTTTAGTCAAAATTCCACATAAAATTCTCATGCGATGATTTTTATTAATTAAATAACCTCAAGTACAGCTTATGTTTGGTTTTTGTTAAACTTGTAAAATGATTAAATTATAAAAAAAATTAAAAAATTAAAATCATATAGTAACCCTTTGTGCATCTAAAACCTTGGAGTTTAACTTGAAAACTGTATCAAATTATAGAGTTTATTTATACTTATTTCCAAATTTTATTACGTAAGACTCTCATTTCTAAGAAACATAATAAATTATTACATACAAAATTTGAGGTTTTAACACCTTTTAAAGGTAACTAAATTTTTTCTCTTCAATTGAATTGTTGCTTTCTTTATTTTCCTTTTTAATATATATATATATATATATATGTATTTTTTTTTTTTTATAACTTTTAAACCTCAAAAGGCATTAATAAAATAGGAAAGATTTCCTTTCTACTATTTTCAATGAAGCTATACACACACACACACACACACACACAAATATAGAAAAATAAAAAACATTAATTAATGTATAAGGGGATTTTTGGCGGGCAGGGGGTGGGGGGGATGGTGGGGCACTCCACCTCTATGAAAGTATGTGGTTTGTTAAAATCACATAATACAGATGAATTTGCATCTGAGAATTAAGACCCACTGTCATACAAGCTATATCCCACCTCTGTGTCAGCTGGTCAACACCTGTCCTAGAAACACTAAATGAATTAAGCGTATAGCTGACATTGAGAGAAATCAAGTTCTATCAAAGGAATAGATTGAAACCACTAAAATAGTCTTAGTAAATGGGCCAGACATAGGCCCATGCCACCAAGAGACCATATATCATGTGAGGTGCTACAGAGAGACCATGTATCATTAAATTCATTGGCCGTGTGGTGAGGGAGGACAGGGGACCATTTTATTATTTACTACTCTGATTTTCTCTAAAAAAAATGCTCTTTTTAACTTCCCTACAGGTTTGTGGAAGGAATACTAAAGAAACAAGATTAATTTCATAAATGGGAATGCTATGACTTACCTTTTCATTTTCTAATTCTGTAATGGCAGATGCGCACTGTTTTAATGATTTAATCCTCATCATGCAGTGAGTTGATGGCTGCTCTAAAGCATCTCCTATAGACATTGATCCTTGTGAAGTCCCTGGAGCAGAGCTTTGATTTTCCAAGTTTTCAATGCGATATGGGTTACTGGTAGCTGTGCCCATGATTGGCATTGGAGCACTTGATGTGTCAGTCATATTAACAAATGCTTGGGGAGGAGACCCTGACTTGTATGGAGAATGGCTTGGCTTGGAAGCACTTGCTGAGGAAGATGACACATCCATTGGAGGTCCAGACACGAGAACATAATCTTGATCAATTGACTCTAGCGACTCCATGACCGCAGAAACTATGAAAATAAGACGACAAAAAATGAAAATCCATGTCTTACTAACATATGCTGGATCCAGATAAATCATATGGTGACATGAAAGGAAAACAAAAACATGTTAGGATTTGGTACCTCTTGATCTATTGTTAAATGATCTCTGGTCCATAGGTTTTATAGGATCAATTAAATTTCTGATTGAGGGTGGTCTATGGCTGTCTAACTTAGGACTAGTACTTTCCAATTTATCTGTGGAACTACCATGTCTGGAAGTAAGAATAATGTTATTAGAAGTTGTTGATGCTGCTTCCCTTTTATCAACTTTTGTATCAAGAGAAAATCCATAAGTAGACTTCATAAAGGGCCTCCGTTTTACAAAGGAAGGGCTCCCCTCTGCACCACTAGAATCATCATCTAAAAAGAAAGGAAGACAATCATCTGGAGAACTTTCCTCCATATTCCTCACAGGATTACATTCAGGCGAACGAAATTCATCCAGTAGTATTGAAGACCTCCTACTTCAGCATGCAACAGGCAATTTTTATTATTTTCAAGACTGATAAATACAGTGAGACAAAACCACAAAACCAAAACACTTTGTATTGTTTACCTCAGTGATTCAGCAGGTTGCTTCTGAGAAAGAAATGGGTGATTAAAAAACTCTTCAAATGTTAGTCGTTCAACTGAAAATTACAATGATAAAAAACAGGATTAGAATTAAGAGTGGAATTTCATATTAGAATTCATAATCCATTGGAAGATAAGACCAAATTTCCTATGGCTCTCACATATCAGTGGCAAGATATTGCAAGATTCCTAGGGCTCTTATTTATTGTTCCTTAGCTCATTTGTCTCAAGCAATCCATGCTTTCTATGCATCAAAAACTTGTAGAATGAAGGATAGTTATGAATCTAAATGTCATAAAACCACCCAAATTAGCAGTCACATGCCTCAACAAGTCTGCATCAGCAGGAATGATGAATACATGCAATCCTCAATTATTGTCAATGCAATTAAGTTGAACTCAATTTAACGTCAAGGCAGATTTGTTGGCCCAAGCCAAACTACATTGATGTGAAGAAGGTCCTATATTTATTGGCAAACAATGCATATATAGTTGACATCAAGGTATAGCAATTATGGCACATAATTAAGTTCCGTAATGCCTGGTTCTTAATAAAACTAGGGCAATTATTATAACTTGATTGATACTTGAAAGAATTTGAAGGAAACCCTTAATTGAGTTAGTAATTCTATCACTCACACGTCTCTATGCCATTTGCTAATATACAAAAAATAAAATAAAAAATAAAAAAATAAAATTTTTGACAAGTAAATATAAAGTTGATGCATTTGACAACATACTAATTATTGAAAAGCATACAAACTTTAGCATCTGATATAGCCTGTTTGCTCTTGGGCCTACTTAGGTATCTCACACACACACATCATC
Source organism: Quercus robur (assembly GCF_932294415.1). NCBI lineage: Eukaryota > Viridiplantae > Streptophyta > Magnoliopsida > Fagales > Fagaceae > Quercus > Quercus robur. The sequence goes on along the minus strand of NC_065540.1, from coordinate 19,642,604 downwards.
TGAAATACCTGGATTACGTCGCAGCAATTTCTGGCACAAATCTTTGCAGTCCGAACTCAGATCTGTGATATCTAGAGGGAAATGCAATTCAGTTGATCTCATAATGTTCTGCAGCAACTGCACAGCACACAATATTGAAGTCTGTTGGATTAAGGAAACCCTAAAGGCATGAAGACTAGTTTAACCAAACACAAGGACTACTACTGAAACTAAAAGCAATAAGGTAAGAATACTGCGCACCATGTGAAACCTCTTTAAGTATGTAAAAAAGCAAAGCTAATCAAACCTGTATTTGATTGTTTCCAGTAAATGGAGTTTTTCCAGTAACAAGCTGAAATAAAATCGCACCAACGCTCCAGAGATCTGCCTGCGTATTCAGTTCAACGTTAATGAGAAGAAGTTGTGAAATCATGAGTAACTAAAAAAATGAAAAGAGCGAAAGTCACCTTTGCATCATACTTCTGAAGTTGCATTATCTCGGGTGCCATGTAAAGAGGTGAGCCACACAAGGTTTCTGCAAGGCCTCTAGGTTGCAGAGATCTACAAAAGGAAAACTGAAATGTCTGAACATTGAAAAGTTTAAGAGAGATGATATAGGGAAAACCCCGTCAATTGAGAGTCAGATGCAAGGTACATCCAAGTGATTTTTTTTTTTTTCTGTTTTCCCAAGAATTCCACATTATGAAGTGTTTGAATGCCGCAACCTCCCAATGTCATGTCTTGTCAACACATGTACTCCCAAGGTGAATCAAAGGGTATAGGAAACAAGCATGTGCTTAATCAGGGGAAAAAAAATTCCTTGGACCAAGTGACATTGCCTCTGCCCCAAAAGGGAATGGAGAGGTGAGGTCACAAGTTCAATCCAATGGTATTTATCTAAAAGGAAAAACGTTCCTGATGGTTAAAAAAAGATCTAATTAGTACATCAAATTTTAGGAGCATTCTCTGACCACCAGAAACTAGAGTGCCAACAAAAGCTCTAAGTCTAAGCAAGGAAGGCACCTAAAGCTAGGGGACATTAGGCACAATATTATGAACTTCAAGTGTTACTTTAAAAAACCTTGTGGTTTTTTTGGACATAATAAAGAGAATTTTAGGTATAAAGCATACTCTTATTGGCAAAAAAAAAAAAAAAAATCCGTGGAAAAAGAGAGAAGAAAAAAAACTTCGCTCAAAACTAGGTCTTATGAATTGACTTTGGTTCAAGGGAGGCTTCATGAGGTGCCATTGCATAGGGATGATCATGTTGAGTGGCTAATGGCTGCCAATAAAATCTTTAATTGTAGAAATACCTGGAATGCAATTTGCGACAAAAAGCCTTATGTCACCTGGTGGAGAATTGTGTGGTTTCCTAATGCTGTTCCTATCTAAATCCTAAGCATGCATTCATTTGTTGGCTTGCTTTTGAGGAATAAGCATACAAGAAAGAAAATACTTGCTAATTGGCGAATCAAGGGTCATTTGATGTGTGTTTACTGTAGAGGCGAGATTGAGTCTATTGAGCACCTTTATTTTGAGTGTTCCTTTTCTCATAGGAGCTGGCAAATGGTTCTAAAAAGTGCTTTTTCAATAGAAGACTTGGAAGAGTTTTCAGAAGTTGATTGAGAAGCTAGCCTGGGCTGCTGCATATATCATATTTGCATGGATCGCAATTCAAGGATTCATAATGGCAAAGTGCAGTACGATAGCATGACTGAATTTATCACTTCAAAAAGATAACAATGACAACAATAATACTGAAAGGCTACCTCCCAGGAAGGAAAATAGCGTTGATTTTACCTTGCAAATCCAAAATCTGCAATCTTCAAAGTTGAATTGTTGTTGTTTGTAGAAAGAAGGAGATTCTGTTCCACAAATGGTACACATTACAAATGGATTGAAATGCCAATAAAACTGTCTGCAATGACAATATTACTACATATCAAACAATTCTTTTATAAATTGAACATTATACTACCCTAATTAATTATTATACATATAAACTAGAGCACATGTAATCCATCCATTTGGCAATTTCCAAGCCTTCTACAATGCTGTTGAACAATATACTCAACTAAACTAAACCATTACGCACATACAAGTTTTGGTTGTTCATGGCTTTAAGAAGTATTTTTTTAAAAAGGGAAAAAAAATTGTTGGCATAAGCTTGCTTCCTGTCTAGAGAAATGAGAAATATATAGAGTTTCACATATTAATTAGAACTGGAACTTAAACAGGAAACAATCAACCAAACCTGTGGCTTTAAATCCCGATGTATAAGATTATTGTCACGAAGAATTTGTAGACCAGCAGCTGTAAAATACACAACGTTCCAATATCACTGAATTACCAACTCATTGAAGATTCAAAAGATAGAAATTAAGAAACAACCAGGAAAGCTCAAGAAGTACCCAGCTGCAGCATGAATTGCTTTGCAATGGCTTCTGGGACTCTTCCATTGCGTTGAAGGTATACGGAAAGATCACCCCCTCTGCAGTACTCCAATACAAGGTGTATTTTCCCAGGAACCTATATGAAGCAATATTAGACAAAAACTTTTTTTGAATGTTTTTGAACCTGTTATAGATAGTTGACATTACTAGCTGAACATAATACCTTCAAATTTTTGAAATTGCAGATGGATTCTAAATCAGGCCAAGTGATTTAAGACTGCAGTACTTTATAAAATCGACTCCATTAATGTAACTAAAGTGACCATTACTAAGCTCAAGCCCAATCAGGCTAATAAGACTTGAGCTTCACATGGCGATTGCAATTTTCTTAATAATCCATTGTTTTCCCAGCTCTTCTGTATTGGGACTTTTATATGTGTAGTTTAGTTGATGACAAAAACTAAGGAAACTGAACCCAGAAAATAAATAAATAATATCCATTTGTTTTGCTTTCCCACATACAAAATTATCAAGTCAAATAAACCTAAAGGCTGCATTACCCATGAATAGTCTTCCCAAGAATAAACATTGAAATTTTATTTTCATATTTTTTTGACTTTTTCCTCTAATTTCCTCAGCTTCTAAGCAAGTACACACAGCTATATCTCTGTCTAATTCATTCATTAGATTAACAACAACAAAAAAGAGAGAGAGAAAAGTATACTATGGCAAACAAACAAAAACCCTGTGGAAAATCTTTTCCCTTCAAAACTATTCCCAACACGTCAACTATACCCATAAAAAAAAAATCCTCACATAAATTCCCATCGAAACGAACAAAATTAAGCAAATAAAAAAGCGCTTTAAAGTTTATTGCTTCTTAACTAAACAACAGCAAACTTCAAAATTCTTTTTCCACTACTTTCCTCAATTTTCTCACCAACCAAACAGTATCCAACCAAAAAAAATCAACGAACCTCAATGATATCGTGCAAGCGAATAATATTAGAGTGGTTAATCCGCTTGAGGATGAAGATCTCCGACATGAGAGACTCTTGCAATTTCTTGTTGAGTCGACCCGTAGCGATTTCCTTGATCGCCACCTCGGTTCCATGAACTCGGTGCCTCGCGTGCCACACCACCGAGAACGACCCGGACCCGATTTGCCGACCCACCAAGTAGTCTCCGACCACTCTGCCCCTCCCTGTTCCCTGAGCCATTCTCGAAATTCCAAATACAAACCCTAGAATCCGAACCCGGAACCGAGCTCCGAATACAAAAAACAACGGATCTTCTAGTATTCGACCCGAATTGATGAATGATTAGAGAGAGAGAGAGAGAGACAGAGAGAGAAATAGATAAAAGAGAATAGAAGAAGAGAATGATTTGTATTTAATGCATGATTTTGATCATTAAAATATTATTATTGATTCAAAAAAAAATTTAATTATTTTTTTCTTATATTTTGAAATTAATTGAGAATAGTAATTGTTGATTAGATAGCGTCTAAGTACAAGGTTGTCAGGGAACACACAGAGAGTTTTGAAAGAAACATAAAGCGTAGCGTAAACTAGCCAAAAAACAGAGGCAAAAAGGATTAAGCAATGTTAGCCTGTGGTGGCTTGCACGGTTGCTCTGTGGGTTTGCTCTGGTGGTTTGTTATCATTGGTCGATTTTGATCTCTTTTCATTTTTTGGGGTTAGGTATTGAAGTAAGTTCGATCATTGTGATTGGTTCGGAATAAAAGGTCAAGGAGTCTTAGGTAATTAACAAAAAAAAAAAAAAAAAAGTGTTTTAACATTAATAGTAAGTCTTATTTTGCCAAAATTACTATTAACGTTCATCTAAAATATTAATAAAATAAGACTTACTATTAACGTTAATAGTAAAGAAAAGACTTACTATTAACGTTCATCCAAAAAAAAAAAAAAAATAAGACGTTAATTTTGGCAATGATGAGACTTTTTACTTTGCCAAAATTAAAGTCTTTTCTTTAATTTGAATGTATGAATGGAATAATCTACCTTTAAAGAAGTTCTTTTTGCTATTATTTTTAGCAATAACATACTTTATATTAATCATTGAGAAGTGAATATGTGAATGTTTTGTTTTTAATTAATAATTATTTTCCATTAGAGGTTAATATTTTGGATAACTTTCCGATAGTACTGGTTCAAATTGGGAAAAATGCGATATGGAATTTTGATTTAAATTAAGATAGGTAGGAGATAAACTTAACTTAAAATAATCATATATATTTTTTTAATATTATATTATTTTAATATGTTTCTAGATTCCTTTGCTAATCAAAACAAGTCTTAATAGTTTGGTAAGCACATTTCACTTGAGGTGCAAAAACACCGTTTTTTTTTTTTTTTTTTTTGAGAAACTCGTTTTCTAAAAGCTTTGAATCGAGATGGTTGGAATTTTTGGCTAGCCGCCTTATTTGCTTTTCTTTCATTTGATGATTTCTTCTCTCTTCAGGCTTCATGCACCTACTAAATTCATACCGGTTAAGCTTTACTACAGTGGTATTCGTATAATATTTAGAGCATTAGTCAATTTTAGTTTTACTCAAAAAAAAATTGAACTAAAAAAATTCACTTTTATTACTTTAACTAATTTATTATTTGGCTCCTCAAAAAAAAAAAAAAAAACTAATTTATTATTTACAAACAATTTACATTAACTTCAATACTTTGGTAATACAATTAAATGTATTAATAAAGGAATTAATGATGACAGTTACCAAGTTTCAAGCGACACCTGAAATAGATAACAACTGCCATCAAAGTAGAAGGAAATGATGAACTAATCTATTATTTACAGACAATTACATTAACTTCAATACTCTAGAAATACAATTTAAATGTATAAATAAAGGGATGATGACAGTTACTAAGTTTCAAGCAACACCTGAAATTGATAACAACTACCATCATCAAAGTGCAAGGAAATGATGAACTAATCTATCATTTACAGACAATTACATTAACTTCAATACTCTGGAAATACAATTTAAATATATCGATAAAGGAATGATGTTAGTTACCAAATTTCAAGCAACACCTGAAATCGATAACAAATTCCATCAAAGTGCAAGGAAATGATGACACATAGAGAGAAGAAACTGTCAATTATTGATAATAACTGTTGTAGATCTCAAGTACAAATAGAGAATAACAACTCATATAACAAACTACTGGTAAAATATCTGATAATTAAATAAGAAATCTGAGTTTCAATCTCCGTCTACACTAAAAATCGATTGGAATTTTGATCTAGTGATAATAAACATAGTTATCAAAAGTTAAAACTCTATTAAAAAAAAAAATACAACATGGACTTCTTTCTTATTTATTATTGGCTTTCTAGTTTCAACTTGCGAGCTCATTGTAAAAAGTCCATGCAAGTAGTCCTCTTGTAAACATTAATCTTTCGTGTTTATGAAGTATTATTTGTTTACCTCGATAATCGATTTAGTGTAGGTCACCAACATCAGTGTTGATAGATTAAAAGTCTCCATAATTGAGGTATTACCGAATCACATCCTCTCATAAGTAAAATCACAAGAATAAGATCTTCATAAACGGTCATTAATGCTTGAGAGAGGTCCTCACTAGATTGGCAATCACATTGATACAACTCTACTTACATCGATATGTGAAAATATAATCACAAACAAAACAAATTGGCAACCACAGTCGGAGAAATGCCATTAACAACTAGGAGTATGGAAAATATAGAAGACACGAGCTCATACCCAACAAGAGAACTAACTTAAAGTTTTTTTTTTTTTTTTTTTGTGAACATAACTTAAAGTTTTGTTATAAACCAATGCCACTCTTGGGAACATTGGCCAATAAATTAGAATAGGTGCTCTAGACCATGCCATAAAACGAATGATAGGTAAAGCGGATGAAGAGCTAAAAATGACTTTACGAGGAGCTTTTGAAAAAGTATTGCACAAAATCATTGAAGTGCTCCTTTCACGCATGAGGGGTAGGAAAGGAAAGCCCATTAAGATACCTTGGGATTTCTTGAAATAAGGAAAAGGTATACTCTTTTACGAGTATATGCATCTTCTAACTCATAGTAGATGGGTCCTACTTATTAGTGGGACTCACCTGCTATGAGAAAGAAGATATATACACCCGAAACATAGTATATTTTTCCCAAAAAAAGGTAGCAAAAGAAACTCCTAGGAATGAGACTTCTCACAACGAAGTTCCCCTATATGCCACCACAAGTGCAATATAAAACAAGTCTAGTGGAGGTCTTAAAGGGAACGGTCACGATAATAAATGGAAGAACCACGAAAATAAGTGAAAGAGAAAGGTTTTGCTGCATGATGGGTTATGTGATAGAAAAAAAAAAAAGCAACATGTGTCCAAGGGCCCAAATCATGTACATTACACATGACACAAGACCCTTGGACACATGTTGCTTTCTTTTTGCTACCACATAACCTATTATACAGCAAAACTTTTCCTAAATGGCTATGAGAATGCAAGGAATGGCTACAAAAATGCAAGGGTAAGTCGTGAACCACAAGGAGGGGATACACTTCTGTCTTGATTTCAGGAAAATCCCAGTGTCTCTAGACCCTCATATGCCCTAAGAGTGTTCCGCAAGGAAAAGGATTACCATACGATTGTCCATCTCCCACATGAACATGCCAAACCTCTTAATTATCCCCTTAAGGTCAAGCAATACATGAACAGTTGCTAGGCTTAATTGAGCAGGCTTGTGGCTTAAGATACATAGAGCAACTAGGTACGTTATATTCAACCGTATCCTGAGTGGGTTGATTAGGAAGTAGAATAGCCTAGAGGTTCAAAATATCATATATCTCCATTTGTTTCTAGTGACAATGGCAAAATGAAATGGAACACATTTCATGGTTTTACACTCCAGTTTGCGGAGTTGTTGAATTATGGATTTTGTGAACAAAGAAAATTTCCCAATTCTTTGACTAGACAAGCACTTGTATGGTACAACACAAACTTGCCCCCAAACTTATCTAAACTTGGACAAAAATGGAAGAAAAATTCCAGACACTTTGCCCCTCTCCATGAAGAGTCTTCCACCTTATATATCTTCTTTTGGATCATCTTCACCCTCCACTTGTTGGTCATCCGAACCCTTACTTGAATACCTGTCCCATCAGACACCCTCTCTGGTTTCTTGTGAGTTGTGATACCCAAGGTAGTACTATTTAGAGGTCTTCTCCACATAAATGCGGCCAGAAAAGTAGTTGCAGTGCATTTAATGCGATGGTGGCAGCTTTCCCTTAGATATTTTTAGGTTTCCTTCCTTCTCGTATGTTCTTGAAACGTGTCTTCATCGTTGGAGCTTCTTGGAGGGTTATACTAACGGATGAAATACATATTGTGAACTATTTTCATCATATCCGAGGAGGATTTCCTCCTCAGATTGCCTCCCATTTGTTCCCCATCTTTGAGACTTTAGTTGGGGACGTTTAACAATTAATTGTTCCTCCTCGAACTTATCAATGTCCTCAGACAAGGCCCAAGGCTCAATACGCTATTTTGGGCCCTAGTCCCTACAGGGTATTTAACAACTTTGCCAGAGGTAGAGTATGTGAAGTTAGCTCAAGATGGTTTGGATTTCAAATTGAGGAAGAAATTCCAAGGAGTGTCTTTCCTTGATTTTATTAGGTCTATAATAAAGACTAGCCTCTGAGAATGCGTGTATTCACAAGCTCATCTACTTTCTTTCTTTCTTTTTTTTCTTTTTTTTTTTTTTTTTTTTTTTTTTTTTAAAAGTTAATAATTTTCATTCATCATAATTCGAAATTGTCACATTTTCTAATTACCTATGGTTGTGATAAGATTTATATGAAAAAAATTATTTTATCCACAAATGCATAACACTCATCACACCATGAGTATTTTTATGATTGGAAAATATAGCAACCCTAAATTATTAACCTTTAGAAGAAAAAATAATAGAAGATTATCTGAGCATGCGCATAAAATATAACTTACACATGAAGGTTTTTTTTTTTTTGGTTGAAATGCTAAATATGGGACTACAAATTTTACTTAAAAAAATTCTTACAAAATAATATAAATAAAAAAACATTTGACGAAAAGAATTTAGAAAACTACAAATGTTCAGCTGCAAAGCATATATACTTCTAAGACCTCAAAGATAAAATCTGCAAAAAATAAAGAAGGAAGAGCCATTTAAAAAAAGAATAAAAAGAAAAAGAAAAAAGTGACCTACCCAAGCTCATCAGGAACCAACTGACAAATCCTCATCTTCTTTCTCGATGAACCACCATTTTTTTGGGTGCATGGTTGTATATATAAGAACAAAGCTTTGAGAAACCTAACGGTAACAAACAAAAATTCATCGTATACCCAAAGCAACAAAACTAAGCACACAAATATTCAAGCATGGGTGATGAATCCTTAAAAAATCAAAAGATTAAAAAAAGAGAGAACAATAATAGGGACCTTTTTCATTTTTTTGCCGGGCGGTTGCTTTGCCAGTTCCTAACTGTGATAGATTGTGGATCGTTTGTGGTGGTAAGATCGAGTTTAGTAACCCACTTGGTGTAATTTTGTGCACAATGGAATCTTGTTTCTTTTTTTTTTTTTTTTTTTTTTTTTTTTTTTTTAAGTTATCTTTAAAAAAAAAATTAAGAAGAAAACTGCTCAAATTGATGTACTAAATTTTACGAAAAATGAGGTAAATGTGTAGGTGTGTATGTGGAAATGGAATAAGCGGTTGGTATTTTGTTTTTAAAGAGAAAGTTAGTTAGTTAGTTGTTTTTTTTTGTTTTGTTTTTTTTTTTCTCTTTTAAAGAGGTCAAGCCGAGAAAGTAGGAGGTAAATTATCAGTGACTAGGGATAGAACCACCCCTAGACTAGGGGGGCAATGGCCCCCCCCCCCCCCCCCCCCCTAACTTTTTTTAAAAAATATATTATTTTATATATATATATATATACATGTACTGATTTTAGTAATTTTGTGTTATAAAATTACATTTTCTTTCCCTTTTACAATATCATTTGTTCTTTTAAAACTAATGCTATACTCACAAAATTTTTTTATAACATTTTTACAAACTTTTTTTGTAGCATATTTTTATTGGTTCGCATATGGGCACATCACTCACATAATTTTTTACTTACCAGTAACCATTTATTATATTAGTAATTTATAAAAAAAAACTTGTGGCTCTAGCATTTTCCTTATTTTAGTGACCATAAAAAAATGTATAGATCTAAAATATAAAACAAAATATGCAAGCCCAAAAAAAAAATCTCAACAACAAAAATTACCATTAAAACTAAAAACAAAATTAAGTTCAATTAACTAATTTTATCCAAAATAAATAACCCTGCCCTTTAAAAAATTCTAAGCAAAAATAATTTTGTTTTTACCCACAAAAAAAAAAAAAAAAAAAAAAACTCAGTAGCTAAGTAGCAGAATCAGAGGTTGAAACCGCCGCGTACAGCCAACAGTAAAACCACCCCCTCTAACTCAAAGTTCTAGCTCCGTCCCTGTCAATGACTTTTTTTTTTAAATAAAAAAATATAGATTTAGGATTTTAAAATTTATAGTTTTATTCATTTGCCCTAATCATTACCCTTTTTTTTTCTTCTACACTACTATTTAAGAGGCTTCATTTGCTTGGAATGAACAATTTTGTGGTTAAACAAATACCTCTACACCCTAAATTTAAGCAAAGACAAAACTTGGGGATAAGAAGGTAAAAATACATCTCTAACTCCTCACGTACCTTCAATCACTCAAAATGCTAACTCTAACTCAAAGTTCTGGCTCCGTCCCTGTCAATGACTTTTTTTTTTTTAAATAAAAAAATATAGATTTAGGATTTTAAAATTTATAGTTTTATTCATTTGCCCTAATCATTACCCTTTTTTTTTCTTCTACACTACTATTTAAGAGGCTTCATTTGCTTGGAATGAACAATTTTGTGGTTAAACAAATACCTCTACACCCTAAATTTAAGCAAAGACAAAACTTGGGGATAAGAAGGTAAAAATACATCTCTAACTCCTCACGTACCTTCAATCACTCAAAATGCTAAGCCAATGTTTTAAAAAAATTTCCCTCCTTTTTCAAGACTTAACTGTTCGTTTTTATTTTTAATTTGCGGTTTCCTTACTCATTATCTCTTTTTTTTGTGTTTTTTAATTTTTCAAATATTTTCTTCTTTATTTTGAATAAAAAAAACACTCATATATAAAACTATTATTATAACTTCTCATCCATAAATTTAGGCACTACCATATATCTTTATTTTTTCTAAACTGCAACCCAGTTGTCAAAACAAAACAAAAATAAATGTCTTCTCTTCCCCTCCATCTTTCTCTTCAATGTATAAGCAAATGTAATTTTCTTAATACTCAATATTTTTTATGTTTTCTTGCTCACATGTTTGTATTCTTTCTTGCTCAAGTTTCAAGTGAGCTCCATTAATTCCTCAAGTTTTAAAAATGAGTTGTATTGGTCCTTCAATTAACTTCGGTTAGTTTTTATTACTTATGTGTCTAATAGAACAATGACATGTCAATTTTTAAGTGACATGACATTTTTTATTGTTTAAAAATTACACATAAGCACCAACTCACAATCTGAATTGTCAAACTCTTTTTACTAATTAGACTTATCCCAATCCCTAGACAACCCAAATCCCTTTAACCAAAACCTCCATACCAACCTCCACAACAATTCCAAATATCAAGCCACAGCCATTGCAGGCTCTGTAGCAAAAATCCAAATCTTATTACCAAACTTGACAACTCTTAACAAAAGCTACAGCAACCCCATAATGATCCTCTACAAGCAACATAATAGATCCAAATCTATACAAAGAATGAATCGGCTTCAAAAAGCATTGATATTCTCCTCAGCTTTGTCATTACCAAAGAATGGGTTGATTTCATTGTTCAGACCCATAGCTAACTACATAAAAGATCCATATTTATATAAAATAAACCATCTTTTTTTCCAATTTTAATATTTGATTTGAACCAAGTGTATATAATAGAAAAAAAAAAAAAAACAACCCTAACTTTTTTATTCTTATTATGTTTGTTTTTCCCTAAAAATTTGTTTTTCTAATGACAAAGGGAGGGGCGGGTAATAGAGACCAAACATAGATAAACACAGGTGGGCAAAGTGTTAAGTTTTGAACCAATGGTAGAAAAAGTAAAAACATACCTAACCACAAATGAGTTTACTGTAATTTGCCTAAAAAAAAGTTGGCAAATGGATATGAACGTATGGAAACTTGGAGTTGGGCAACTAATAAGGGAGTATTGGGATGTAAATTGTGGTAACTGTTTTTATTTGAATTCAAAATAAAATGTGGGTGTGTGGTTAACATTGAAACTACTTGCAAGTGGTAACTGGTAAATGATGATACAGGCAAGGACAAAACTAATTGGAAATGTGAACGTGTCATAAATTTAGTAAAAATTTAGGAGTTTTTAAATTAGCAATTTTATATGTCTAACTTTATTATTTAAGCTTTAAAAATTGGTAAAATTAGGGGTATTTTGGACATCAAAATTGAAGATTCCAAATAGGGGAAGTCCCTTAAATAAGAGAAATTATTGTGTAGTCTCGGAGTACAAGGTCAGCAGGCTGACCTTGTACTCCCAGCCAATAATTATAAGACACCTCATTAAAAATGCTCACGTCAACCTACCTGCCAACGCATCATAATAATTGATGTCTTTTGACGTCTGTTAACGTGAAGCCAAATTCAAATTTTGCACGTATGCCTCATGAAGCTTAGTCAAAATATTTGGGCTCACATCAATAAAATAAGTGATAATAGTAATATAGGGTTCTCAACTTAAAGGCTTAAAAGCCATAAAGAATATAGACAGCAAAACAAAACTCTCAGTAGAAGACAAGTGGTGGAACAAAGGAACAAACAAGTTACTATTTTTTGGGTTTCAAGTAAAAGCATGGTAGAATTAATGGACTTGGAAAGTGATAAAGGTATATTTTGTTTTGTCTTGTTTTGATTAAATTTATGTTTTGAAAGAATGTTTAATAATTTGTGGTGATATACTTGCTCTCAAATAAAACTATATAAAAATGTATTGCTTTATTTATTTTTATTTTTTTGCTCTTTACAATATTTATTGTTAATTTTTTGTTATTATAATATTTTTTTCATTGAGTATCCTTAATCAACCCAAAAAATTTAAGACTAAAATTTTGTTGTTATTGTTGTTGTTATCCATGGTCAATCCCAAAAAAATAATTAAATAAATTAATATTAAAAAATTTGGTACTAAAACTTTGTTGTTATTGTTGTGCCTAAACATAAGAGTTTTGCGATCAAGTGTACCATAGGCCTTTCAGAAGACATACAAAATTGTAAACATGGTGCATATTGATAATAAAAATAAAAAAATAAAAAAATTCTAAACATGATATAATTATTGTATTGTAATTTGCAAACCAAGTGATATTTATATTTTTGTTTCTAATATTTCCTTAGTATTTTGTTTCTAATATTTATATTTTTCATAAAAATTGTTGTAGTTATTTGCAAATCAAGTGATATTGAAGAAATTGAAAGGGATTGCATGTTTGTAGCAAGACTAGAAGATAGTGATGAAAATTTGTTGAATAAGGTGGTCCATGAGGCAGATGAAGCATATACTTTATATAATGAATATGCATTGCAAATGGGTTTTAGTATTCGAAAAGGAAAGCCTAGATATTATAATGGGACGAAGAACATAAAGTAACGTGAATTTCTATGTTTTAAGGAGTGTTTTAAACTATATGAAGATTTTTGTAAAGAGAAATATTCAAAGAGACTAGAGACTAGAACTGGTTGTGAAGCATTTGTTCGTTTCACAATTGAAAATGGTGTTTGGAGGGTTAGTGCATTTAATCCAGAGCATAATCATGAACTTGCACTACAATCAGAGAGGCATTTGTTAATATCTGGTCGTTGTATTTCAAAATCTAAGGCAGATGTAATTGATACCATGGTGAATGCAAGTATAAGTACAAAGAATGCTTATTCATATCTAACAAAAGAAGTTGGAGGGAGTGAAAATGTGGGCTTTACCGAAAGAGATTGTTATAATCATGTGAATGTACAAAAGATGACAATGATTAGTGTTGGAGATGCTCAAAGCTTATTGAATCATTTTAAGTCTAAGCATACAGAAGATCCCATGTTTTTTTTTTTTACACAGTTCAAGTAGATCAAGATAATTGCATGACAAATTTTTTCTGGAGAGATGGGAGATCAAGAGTTGATTATGATTGTTTTGGAGATGTAGTGGTATTTGGCACTACATACCATACCAACGAATATAATTTGATTTGTGCTCTATTTGTAGGTGTTAACCACCATTGGCAAAATGTTATGTTTGGATGTGCATTCCTTTTGGACGAGACCACTGATTCATTTAAATGGTTGTTTAAGTCATTCTTAAATTCAATGGGGAATCGATCGCTTATAACAATTTTCACTGACCAGGATCAAACTATGTCAAATGCCATTGAGGAAGTATTTCCAGATAAACATCATTGGCTATATTTGTGGCATATTTCAAAAAATGCTCATTCCCACTTAAGAGACTTAAACTCTAAGTCAGAGTTCATTTACTTTTTCAACAAGTGCCAAAAATAATGTGATTCAGAATTGGAATTTCAACACACATGGGATCAAATGGCACAAAAATTTGATATTGAGAATTATCACTAGCTTAATATGAAGTACAAAGTTTGACATAAGTGGAGCATTGCGTTCACTAAGGATTTTTTCTCACAGCTGAATTTAAATCTTCCTCGAGGAGTGAGAGCACGAACCATGTTTTGAATGGTATAGCAAATAAAACAATTGGCCTCACTAAGTTTGTAATCGAATATGAAAATGTATTAGTAGGTACACGTTCCTCGGATTTTGATGAAGATTTTCGATGTAAGCAAGGTGTCCCACAAAAAGTAGTTAAGAAGAGTGGCATTTTGGGTCATGCAGCTCAAGTTTATACCTATAAGATATTCAATTTATTTGAAAATCAATTTCTTAATAGTCTTGCAATGGTTTGGGATCAAGTTGATTGCCAAGATACAATTGGTGTTTTTGAGGTTAAAGAAGAAAATAGTGAAAGAGTACGTATTGTCTGATTTGATTATCTCAATTAGGGGTGTACACAGTTCGGTTCGGTCGGTTTTAGAGAGGTTTCTTGCACCACGCCTATAGGGTGCGGTTTCACCCTATGCTTGATCGCACCTCACTTTTGGAAGGTAAGAATTGGTCTACACAAGGTGCGGTTAATCTTAGTGGCTCGATGTAGTTCATTCGATTATATGGGATGGACTTTTAAAAATTACTATTCTAAGTTTTGGGCTTTTAGGCCTTTAAAAAATAACATTTTGAGCCTATTTTGACTTCTTTTTAACAGACTTCTTTATCTAGTTACAACCACAAGAATACAACTCCAAACAGCATAGGAAAAAAAAAATCAAACATTAGTGAACTCAAAAAAAAATTATAAATAGTATGAGAAAATACCTAGGAACTCTTTAAGCCTTTGAGATTTAGTCCTTTACTAGGCTAAAGTTGAATCTCTTAAATTACCCCTGAAATTACAAGAAAATAACCCAAACAAAACAAAAATTAGAATCAACAAGAAACATTCAGTGAACTCAAAAGAAAGCCAAAAAAATTAGGGGTTAGGGTTACCAAAGACAAAACCATATTGGAGAACGGAGATGAGAAGGAGACTGACATAGAGGAAAGTCTTTCTTTGTGAAAGAGAGACTGAGAATTAGAGACGAGTCTTGATGAGAGTGTGAGACTGAGAGCTTGTGTTCTTAAAGAGTAGAAGGTTAGCTCATAGGTGGGACTAGGAGCCTAAGATTGAGAATTTGAGAGGGAAAATCTACTCTTTGCTTGGTGGGATTAGGGCATGGAAAAAAAATTATGTGGCTGAGGGCAAAAGATTAGAGAAAAATGGTTAGGTGGGAGCTTGAGAATCTGAGATTGAGAGGAAAACTTTACTATTTGTTCGGCGGGATTAGGGTTTGGAAGAAAAATTATGGACTGAGAGCAAAAGAGGAGAAAATGGTTGGGTGGGAGAATGACATTTTGAGATTGAGAGACTTTGTTTGGCAGGATTAGGGGTTGGAACTTGGAAGAAAATGAATATGACTGAGTTGAGTGATTAAGTGAGTTGAGCTTAAGAGCAAAAGTCTAAAAAAGAGAGAAAGAGACAAGTTAGAGTCTAACTCAGTCAGGGTACGTGTGTGGCTGAAATTAAACAAGAAAAAAAAATCTTACACAGTGACTTAAACACTTACCAAATATGGCATCGTTGTTTTTTTTTTTTTTTTTAAATGCAAGACAGCTTAGAGTCTTAGACAAGACCTGAGAGTGAGTGAGACTATTTCAGACTTGAGGACTGACACACGCTATAATTTTTTAATTTTTGAAAGGCACACTAACGTTATATTTTTTTGACTTCACACACGGGTGAGATTGTGAGAAACTGAGCCTATATTAAATATCCTCGGTGCGGTTCGGTTCTCGATGGTGTGCATATTCCGACGCTGATGGCTGCATCGGTCCGACGTCGGCACTGAAGAGATGCCACCAACCACCGTACCGAAGACCTTCGACTGCGACGGCCTGAAGGGGGCGGATCGATGCGGTTAAACCAATTTCAGTTGGCGCCGGTGGATCAACGAACAGGCCTAATCTCAATAGCAATATTTCTTGTTCTTGTAAGAAATTTAAGTTGTTGGGCATTCTTTATTGTCATGCATTGCGGGTTTTTAGTATAAAAAAATTAACTAGAATTCCATGTCAATACATTTTGAAATGTTGGACAAAAGAGGATAAGAAGAGGATGATGACTTATGAACAAGACAACCATTCACTTAGCAATGATAAAGAGGCAAAGATAGTATGGCGTAATAGCATGATGCGTATAGCTAATACAGTCATATGTAAAAGTCAATGGGAGAATAGCCTTAAGAGAATTTGCCAAAAAAATGCTATTGGAACTTGATGAAAAAATTGAAAGGGAGTTATCAAGGTTCAAGTTTGGTGCAGATGCAAATGTGAAAGAAAATGAAGTTATACAATGTGACACCACTAATAAAATGCTTTGCTTGCCAAATGAGGTGTTAGTGTTAAATCCCTCATGTGTGAGATCAAAAGGTTTAAGAAATACTAGACTTAAAGGGCACTTTGAGAAGAGCAAGGCAAACACATCTAAAGATGCATCTTCTTCAAGTGAGTAATTTTTTTTATAAAAAAACTAAATATGTGCTACATTTTTATCATCAATAAATATTTTTTGTATATTAAATTCTTAATTTGTGTGTGATTTTTTTAATGTACAGTTTCGTATGAAAAAGAAAACAACAAGCAGTGGAAGAGCATTCAAATGTCTCATTTGGTGGCACATACAATACACCAATCTGTCAACCACCTAATCCTTACTCTTATATAGGCTTTATAGGTGTTAACTTATATGGTCAATTTTACTCGCCTTTGACAATGCATTCTCAGGTATTAAGTATACCTATAATATAAAAAAATATCATATCTATAATGTATAGTTATAGTTGTGGCCGTACTTGATACCTAATTATGAGTTATTTTCTATTTAAGATATGAGCTGTGTAAATGTACCATTTACATCTATGTTGCAAGGTACCGATATTATAGTCCAACTTAGTCAGGCAAATTGACACAATTCATTTATTCAATACTATGTGTACAAAGTTTTGTTTTGATATAATGTGTTTTTATACTTTATCATTACTGTCTATTTGGATACCATGGATTTGGATTTGAAGGGGCCCAAATCCAAATTCTTTGTTTGGGTAAGTTAAAAGAAATGGATTTGGATTTGGTCCCAAATCCAAACAAAAGCCTAAATCCATGGATTTCAAATACCATCACACGGTGGAATTTGGAAATCTCTCACTCACTGTGTTCTCTATTTCTTTCTCAGTTAGCTTCTCTCCGTGTCTCTCTTCCTAGCTATAACTCACCAGCTTTTCTTCCCTTACTCTCTCCACAACTTCAAGTTTGTTTCTCTCAACTCTTATTTTTCTCTTTAACCTCTCTAATTCTCTCTTTCTACTAAATCTAAATCCACAAATGCTGTGGGTTTTTCTATTGGTTTTATTTGAATTTTTGTGGGTTTGTTTGGGTTTCATTTGATTTGTTTGATTTTTTTTGTGCATCTTTTTTCATGGTATTTTCAATAATTTGTTTTGGGTTTATCTTTATTTTCTATTTGTATTTTCGTTTGTGGGTTTGTAATGCAAATTATGTGTTTGATGAAATGCTTCTATGAAGAGTCTATGAGTTGTGAAGTAATAAGTGAGAGAATATTCATTTGAAATAATGTAAAGAAAGTTCATAATTGCCTATACAGAGTTCTTGCTATAGTGCACTTGTACTATTTGATCAACTTAAAATGTGAAATTGTGTTTGTTTTTTATGTGGGTTTGGAATAATATTTGGTGGGTATGTGTTAGAATTATAAAAAAATGAATATTTTTTTTGTTAGTTTAGTATCGCAATGGTATTTGGGAATTTTTTTGATGTGATATTGGAGTTGTTGTAGTGCTTAGAAGATGCCAGTTACCATTGATTGTTATTGAGTGTATATGTGATGAGCTGGCTCAAATGGTACTTCATCCTCCTATAATGTTTGATCAGCTTCAGCATGTGAAATTATCTTTGTTTTTGGTGTGAGTTTGGAATAACACTCGGTGGGCGTGTGTTAGAATTATGAGAAATGAACCTTTTTGGTTTGGTATTACAATGGTATTTGAGAATTCTTTGATTTTCTAAAGGAGTTGTAGTACTTAGAAGATACCTATTGGACTACACACTTACACTTTGAGATGATGGTTTAAAGCTATGAATTTTCTTTTTTGTTGTCGGTTAGTACAAGTTATTTTGTCATGTAAAATTTATGCAATTCTAGTAGTGTCTTCTTTGATTAAATCTTGATCTTACATTACAAAATGATTTCTTTGGATGCTTCAAATTACACATTACATACACATTTTACCATTATTGCCAATACCAAGAAGCTTGCCAGCAAAGGACATTGGTAAAGAGTGTCATTCTTTGGATTAATATCCTTGTGTTCCTTCTTAAGGAAAAACAGGTTCAATTTTTCTTATCCATAAAATAAGAGAAAGTCCAATTTATTTGGTCAAGAAAGAGAGCATCCATTTTACTAATACGAGGGAAAAAAAAGGACTTTAATTTTAATGACATTTGTGATCTCTTGCTTTTATGTGACAAGTTTGTGTTCTTCTTGCGTTCTTAATTTTAATGGTTTGGTTTATTGACATGCTTGTGTTCTTCTTCAAAGGTTTGCAAAATTGCTCCTATTCTTGGTGAGACTAAAGTGTGCTAGTATATATTATCCTCATAAAGAGGATCAATTTGATTGATAGCCCTAGAGTTGTTTATAAGAGTAGTGACTCTGAAATAGATGTTATACTGAAGGGTGTGGTATGTTCTAATTATGTGTTTCTATGATAAATTTTAACCAATTTTGAAACATTGATTTGTTGATGCTATTGTTATAATTATCCTTATTTTTTCTTAACTATGCATTTGGTTTCTAAACTGTAGAATACAGGAATGAGCCATTGAAGCAATATCATCATGATTGAGTTACATTATGTAGTAAAGTTGTGACCAAACCTGTATTGTATGTGCCATGTGATTGGGCATCATGTTCAAACTATCTTGAGCTTGATTTGAAACTGTTCAGGGTTAATATAGTTTATCTTAGGAGTAGAAGCTGATACAAGCTCATGCAACTATAACAAACATCTTCCCCATATTTATATTTCAATAGTTATTCATCCTATTTATTTGGTATTAGTCTTGTCTAATAGGCATAACAAGCACATCAGCATTCTGTATTAATAAGTTCTGCAGTTGAGCCTCACCAAAGAAAAAGAGTAGGAAAGATCCACTCATTGAAGTCATTGTAGATATTGGTTCCTCTCTTAAAGAGTATTGTTCATTTGTAAAAGACTACTTCATAGTAATGAAAAATAAAAAATCACAACCTTCTGGTGAAGAGATACATGCAGTGGTTTCAAAAGTGTCTGGACTCATGCGGCTTGAAATATTCAAAATAGTTGAGAAGTTAATGCATGGAAATGCAGAGGGCTTTAAGTTTTTGAAAAGTCTTTCAAATTATGATGATAAAAAGGATTTGATACAACTTCTACTTAGTCCCCATTAATTTGTTCTTTTGGAAGTCGTGTATTTTGGATATTTAATTTATCTCTGTTGATTTATAACTTTTTAGTTTTTAATAACTTTAGAATTTTTAGTTTGAGATTTTGAATGTAAAAAACTTATGCATTTGGGTGTCCTTTCTAGTTGATATAAAACATTTTAGTTGTCAATAGTTGGTAAGATATTTTTTTAGTTGGCTATGACTAAAAATATTTAGACATCATCTTGTCAATTGAATTATCAATATTACCTCATGTATTTAAAATTGAAATGTAGAAGGATTAAGAAAAATAATAATTAAAAAGATGTATTTTATTGATCTTAAATCCAAATCCAAATTTAGGTATCCAAATAATGGAATTTCAAATCATTCCTTGTTTAAAAAGACCCAAACAAAGAATTTTAAAATAAAGGGATTTCAAATCAAGGCATTTTAAATCAATGGATTTCAAATCCAAATTCAAATCCAAGTGTTGCCATCTAAACACAACCTTATAGAATTCATCTGCTTCCCAAAGAGGCTCATTGATTTATAATTCCAAACAATTAGATTACACATAAAGCCAAGAGGTAAATTTGGAAATTCTTGTGGCATACTTGTTTTATCAATAGTGTCATTTATTTCTTGTTCTCAATGGCCACAATGAACTAAGTAAGAGAGTTCATAAGCTATTTCTAATTATAGTTTATATTAATTTTAATTTGGTTCATTTTTGTTCCTTTCTAATTGATGCAATGTTTTAAATGTTCTTAGAGGGAAGATGTCATGTTACCATCAGTATAGTCCATTCAAGAACCGAGAACCATAGGAAGTTCATGAGACAAGTAGAACTTACTATTACAACTGTTCTCTACTTTCAAACCGGAATTGCAATGGTGCTAGCAAAAAAAATTGTCATGAGAACACTTACTCTTGTTGATTTTTGAGCTAAGAGAATGTCCCATCTTATTTTTGTTTTTGGAAACTTTTGGAAGTGTTTCATGTATTTGGATTCTTGTTGGTTGTTGTTATTAGCTTTTATCTTTTGCTACCGGTTCTCCAGCTTGTTTCAGTGAAGTATCTTGATTAGAAGAAAAATACTATATTTTGGGAGGTAAGGGAATTCCCCTTCATTAGTGCCATTTTGTATCCAAGTTTTTCAAGGATTTTCCTATCAGTGTTTCTATAATGTATTGTATACATTTTCCATGAGTGCTTCTATAATGTATTGTCTACATTTTCCATGAGTTGTTCCGTGAGTTCCAAATAAAAAAAATTTGCAAGTATTCTCTAGATTCTGAAGAAACATTGTCGTTTCTACCTTCTTCTTTAAAACCAAGGCGAAAAACCCATTTTCGTTCCTACATTTTCACGCGATTTCCACTTTGGTCCCTATCTTTTATTTTCACCGCTTTTAGTCCCTAAAATCAAAAAAGCGATCTCGTTTTTGTCCTTACCGTCAGTGCCCTAACGGCAAAGTCCTAGGTGGCAGACGGAACACCCTATTAGCTGACGTGGCACTGATGTGGCGCTGATGTGGCCATTAAAATATTATTAAAAAAATATTATTTGGCATTTTTATATGCCACATCAGCATTTTATTTTATTTTTTTAAACCCACATCAGAAATTACTTTTAAAAAATTAAATTTAAAGAAAAACCTTAAATCTAATTAATTTAAAATTTTAATTAAAATTTTCTTTTCTTAATATTCATGTTCTTCAACTTGTTCTTCATGTTCTTCAGAGACCAAACCCAGCAACCAAGAACTAAACCCATATCAGAAGAACACAAACAAAAAAAGAAAAAAAAAATTAAATTAAATACTAACAGGAAATTTTATTCATGTTCTGTCCAAATCCAAGAAGCAACCAAACCAATCTCTAGCAAACGCCAAATCCAAATCCAGCAACCAAACCCAATCTCCATCAAATCTAGAAAAACAAAAAATAAATCCAAGAAACAAACCCATAAACACAGTAACTAACCCAATCTCTAGCAAACCCATAAACCTAGAAATTTCCTTGGGAAACAAACACACATAAAACCCAGAAATTTCATGAGTTCCGATCTCTCAAATTTTTGGCCACCACCTCCTTCCCAGCAGCAACAACCTCAACTCCATCACTAGATATCTTCTGCAGCTTCGACCTCAACACCCACACCCATGCCCACTGTCTCTCAATCACAGCCCTCCGTTGCTCTCTTCAACCAAGAAACGCTCCAACAACGCCTCCAAGCTTTAATCGAAGGTGCTCGCAAGAGTTGGACCTACGCTATCTTTTGGCAGAGCTCCTACGACTATTCCAACGGTGTCTCTATTTTGGGTTAGGGTGATGGGTACTACAAAGGCGAGGACGATAAGTCCAAATCCAAAGCCAAGAACAAAGCTTCGTCGTCTGTGGAATTGGGATCCACGGAGGTGATTTTTTAGAGCTCAGATCTGATGAATAAAGTTAGGGTTTTGTTCAATTTCAATTTCTTCTTCTTGATGGCTGGGTTTCAATTTCTTGTTCAAATTTTTTGGGTTTTAAATTTTGTTTTCATGTTTAATCTGATGTGGGTCTGAAGTTTAATTTTGTGTTCTTATTTTCTGGGTTTGTGATTTTGGTTTTTAATTTTGTGTTCTTAAATTTAAATTTTGTGTTTAAATTTTGTTGTTTGTGTTCTTGTTTTTATTTTTAATTATGTTTTCAATTTTTTTTATTTAATTTAAATTAATAAATTAATTTTTTTAATTTAGATGCTGACGTGGTATTTTGTAATGTCAAAATAAAAATTTTTATTATTATTTTAATACTTCCGTTTGCCACGTAGGTCAGTGCCCTAACGGCACTGACAGAAAGGACTAAAACAGAAGGCATTTTTCTAAATAGGGACTAAAAGCGGTAAAAATAAAATCTAGGGACTAAAATGAGAATCGCCTGAAAATATAGGGACGAAAATATGCTTTTCGCCTAAAACCAAATAACATAAAACTTTAATAAGGCCTTGATGAATATGGTCCTAAAGCAAAAGAGGACATAAAAAGATAAATCATCCTCCAAATGCAAGTCTTGAATGGAAACTTTATTGTCTTTAGACATTTTTTAACCAATTTAAACTCAACACTTTATTGTCTACGACAATTTTTTAGTAGACAACGCATAATTGAGTAACCAATTTATTGGTTATGACATAGAGTATATAAGACACCTAGCAAATCAATTAAGAGGCTGATCCTTTGAGCACAGCAGAGATGCGAATTATGCAACTCATACACTTGCAAGACATGCACAATTCTTGGAAGATATGACTAAGATAAAGTCATATGGCTGGAAGAAATTTCTGACTATTGCAAATATCATTGATGATACTATTTTGGAATGGGCTTTGAAGTTTAATAAAAGTACAACCTTTTTCTCCAAAAAAAAAAAAAAAAAAAAAAAAAAAAACAAAACAAAAAAAGGTGACAAATGCAATATTAAAGCAAAACACACGTAAAAATAACAAAAAGAAATTATTCCAAAAATGTACAAATTTAATTGAAATGTTGAATTTGATTACAAGGCCAATTTTTCCCACCATTATAATACATAATTCCCACCAAAAAAAGGAAAAATATGGGCTTCTCAGTTGCTTTGTCGATCTCAAGTGGCGCGACTATTGTCCAAAGGCTCTACCTATAACCATGCTGAGAATAAGCACTTGTATTGCTTGTCTTACGTACAAGTTTAAACTCAACACTGCAAAAAGGCTATCTCATCTTTGACGTTTTGTAATAGATGACCAAATCTGGAAGTATTGAATTTGGCTGAGTAGAATTGAATGCACACCAATAGCCAAACACATCCAATACTAAAATCCTATAAGTCAAGTTCTTGACTAGCACAAGAGCACCTTCTGAGTCCTTGAATAGCTTCATTAGTTGGCTCACTCCATTGTTGCACAGCAGAGGAGTGGAAATAAGCAAAGTACAAAAGATTGAAAGAATCAGTCCTTAAAATTTGATATCAAGGTTTTGCAATTGAGCATCAATTTCATTGAACCAAAAATAGTACTTGAGCACAAATTTTAGAATGTCAATCCACACCACACAAATTCAAAGCTAAAGTTCAACAAACCAAGTAATGAGACAAAAATTTCTAACAACCTCATGAATACAAAATACCATATAATAAGAGAAAATAGGAAATAATAGTAGAACTATAGAAATGAAGCAAATACAAACATAATCAGTATATCTAAAACACTAACTTTTTTAGAATCAATTGTCTACTAATTTAGAGGTCAATGCTACATAACTTCTTTATGGACAGTGATCAACTTCAAGATTCCTTTTTTAACTTATATCAAAATCAATTATACTTCATATTTCTCACCAAAGAAAGACTCAAAAGGTTTAAACGAGATACACCTAACTAATGAACAAATGCTTGCTTCTTTTTTCTAATCATTGTTGCAATAGTAGAAAGCCAAAAACATAAAGACTACACTATGCTGATAAAACTTGGGTGGGGTATCAAAGCAAGCCATAAATCCCATAACTTTTGGAAATTATATAACATGCTTCAGATTAAATAAAAACTATATTATTAGGTTCTTGTATTGTTGCAAAGTACCTATTAAAAATTAAAGATTAAAAAATTAAGTGAATATCATAAAAATTAAAGATAAATCCGGTTTTCTTTTTGGAAGAAAGCCAAAAAAAATAAAATAAAAAGACACCAATATAAAAGAATAAAACTATCATAATCAGCTATAATAGGTGGATTTCATTACTTAAACAATATAACATTATTTTTCATAAAAGAAACATAGGGTGCAAGAAAAGAACAAATTTCCACAAAAGATGATTTCTTTTTAGGTGCACCCATCATTTACAGATGGCTGGTCACTCCAACAAGACTGGACCCAGGGTCGATGGATTAGAAAAGGAAAAGATGCATAGAAAGAAGTTTGGAGAGTTCTCGAGTCAGACCAAAGAGTGAGATGTTACCACACGGCCATGGGCTAGATCGGTTTTCGTTTTTAATGATAACCAAAATGGCATCAGAATCAATGACGGCGATTGCAAGGTGCTGAATGGACACAATGTTAAAGGAGATGAGAGAGGGAGAGAGGAAAAGTCCATGGTGCTTGAGTCGCCATTCATGAGAGAGAAAGAGAGTAACTTGTAGTCGTAGGTGAGAAGATGGAGCTTATCTGTGACTGTGAGCAAAAATTTGTTTAAATTTTAATTTTCACAAACCCTAACGGTTTTAGTAGAAGTTAGCAGAGCGTGTGCTGAGCTAGCAGGTAGGTTGACGTGAGCATTTTTAATGAGGTGTCTTATATTTATTGGCTATGATTACAAGTTCAACAAGCTAACCTTGACTTCATTGTTCAGACCCATAGCTAACTACATAAAAGATTCATATTTATATAAAAGAAACCATTTTTTTTTCCAATTTTAATATTTAATTTGAACCGAGTGTATATAATAGAAAAAAAAAAAAAAAACCCTAACTTTTTTATTCTTGTTATGTTTGTTTTTCCCTAATTTTTTTTTTCTAACAACAAAGGGAGGGGTGGGTAATGGAGATAAAAAACAGATCTAAACACAGGTAGGCAAAGTGTTAAGTTTTGAACCACGAGTAGGAAAAGTAAAAACGGACCTAATCACAAGTGAGTTTACTGTAATTTGCCTAAAAAAAAGTTGGCAAATAGATACGAATGGATGGAAACTTGGAGTTGAGCAACTGATAAGGGAGTATTGGGATGTAAATTATGGTAATTATTTTTATTTGAATTCAAATTAAATGTGGGTGTGTGGATAACATTGAAACTACTTGTAAGTGGTGATGATACTTATAAATCAGTAGGCTGGAATGTTTCAGACTATGGTGATGACTATGAATCTTGAAAAGAAAGAAAAAACTATCAAAGGTGACCGGTGTGATTTGGCCAAAGACTTTCCGATGGTTAAGTCAGTTTTCTCTCTAGGACATAAGGATGGAAAATAGTGAATGTTAGAACTTACCTTTGGTAGATGGGACCTGCTCATTTTATAGAGAGTTTGACCTGGGTCTACTTGTTTAGGATTTATCACCATCGTGAGTGATATTGGTGGTAATGAAGAAAATGGGGTATGTGGAACGAAGTATGGAATTCCTTCCACGTACCAAGCAACGTGTCATGTTTTGCTTATGTAGAACCTTTGGAGCATTTCTTGTAGAATTTACCAAGTACAATTTGATCATCCATGGGTATGGTCGTCTATAACATGATCGTCCATGGATGAGTTCTTTTTGGCGAATCCCATTATTCTTAATGAAGGGTCTTGCTCATGCATTCTGTCATTCTGTTGTAGTTGTCCTTGGATGTGATCAAGTTGTGGACGACAACCTAGGACAGGCTATACTTAGTTGATCCCCATCAAGTGGTAATTGCTAAATGATGATATAGGCAAGGAGAAACTAATTGGAAATGTGAACGTGTTATAAATTTGGTAAAAATTTAGGAGTTTTTAAATTAGCAATTTTATATGTCTAACCCTATTATTTAAGCATTAAAAATTGGTAAAATTAGGGGTATTTTGGACATCAAAATTGAAGATTCCAAATAGGGGAAGCCTGTTAAATAGCAGTATAGATAGATTATTATGGAAAATTATTGAATACTCTAGGATTAACATAAATGCATACTCCGCTCTCTCACATGAATTGTGGGTCCCAACATAAATTTAATTAGTAGGACCAACAGTTATGTGAGAGTGGGGAGTACACATTTATGGTATTTCGGAAGTATCCAATAATTACTCGTTTATTATAACTTCTCATCCATAAATTTAGGTACTACCATATATCTTTATTTTTTCTAAGCTGCAACCTAGTTGCCAAAACAAAACATAAATAAATGTCTTCTCTTCCCCTCTATCTTTCTCTTTGATGTATAAGCAAAGGTAGTTTTCTTAATACTCCATATTTTTTATGTTTTCTTACTTATATGTTTGTATTCTTTCTTACTTACATGTTTGTATTCTTTCTTACTTACATGTTTGTACATTTGTCTTTATTTTACACAAGTTTATATATAATTTTGAAAAGATTTTCCTTAACTCTCTTTAGGCATTCAAACTTGAAAAACTCTTTTAGACTAGAATTTGTGTGTATTCAAATGGTTATTTTGTATTTAGAAATACAAATAATTTTTTAATTAAAAAAAAGTGCCTTTGAACACATGCAAATTATTATTATTTTTTTTATCTCATACATGGAAAACCTCTTCAAGTAAGCTTAATAGGGAAATCAGAACACAAAGCGTCTGGGTGGTGTAGTCGGTTATCACGCTAGTCTCACACACTAGAGGTCCCCGGTTCGAACCCGGGCTCAGACATCCCCCCTTCTAACTTATCTCTTTTTTCATTTTTCCATCACTTCACATTTTCCTTGTACCCTCGCTCTTAAGTAAAAAACTTCCGTTGTTGTCTTGTGTTCACCAACGTAATTCACAAAAACGAAAAGCCATTTCCTTCCCTCGACGCTTCCTGAAAATAATAATATCCCATTTCCTTTCCTCTTCGTATCACATACACAAAACATCTTCTAAACCTCTCTATTCCTTTCTTGCTCTCCCTAACTTTCCAAAATTTCTATTTCCCAGGAAAACTCTACCTGTTTGGCTTCGTGTTTTTGCTATTCTAGGGTTTGACACTGAACCAGAATCGATGGATTGGGGCAACGTCACAGCGGAGGATCTGATCGACGCTCTCCGCGAGGTTGACTGGTCATCGCCGCCGCGTCCTCTCTCCGAATTCTTCTCCCGATTCACCGTCCCCAGATCTTACGCCAAATGGAGTAGCCGCCTCAAATGCAATCTCTACTAGTACGATCATTTCTTTCTATTCAATCTCAATTTTTTTTAGCTCTATCATCTCGCTGCTTTGATTCTGCCATTTTTTTCTTGTGTGAATTGAATCGGTTTTGATCGCAATCGTCAATTTCTTTGTTTTCTGAGGTCCCGATAAGCATGCATGAAAGTTTTATCGAAATCAATAATACCTAGCTGAGTTAGGGCCAATAGTTATATAACGCTTAGTGAAGATTATTATAGCAATACAAATAGTATGTTATTTAGAAATAAGAAGCTTCTGAGTGCTTTATATAATCTTGTAAATTGTGTGTTTTTTGATTAATAGAAAGTGAAAAGAGTGACAAAAATTGGCTTTACAGCTATGATAGGCTCGGTTGTGTGGAGGGGTTCGGTTTTTTGTTAGATTACAGAAAATGCAGCCATCCGTATTTGTTTTTATTAATGTTTTGTGAAATATGTATTTGCAGCTACCGAACCAACTACTTCATTTTGATCACTGTCATTCTCGGTAAGTCAACAAAACGACTTCAAAATTCTCATTTTTGATTATAAACATGTGAACTGTGTGTATTTTTCGCCTTTTAATATTTGAATTATGAATTGTAGGATTGGGTTTTATCCGGAGGCCACTTGCTCTTGTAGCTGCTTTTCTGACAGCACTTAGCATTGCTTTCTTGAATGATAGGTATGCCGTTGTATGTAAAACTGCGTGCGCGTGTTTGTGTTTTTGTGCTTGCTTTTGCATGCATTTCTTAGTGGTATGTACTTTTGTGCGTTTGTGTTGCAGCTTTGCAGGAACTTTTAGCGAGAAGGCAACAAGAACCGTGAGACAATTCTCTCCACATTTAGCAGCAAAGATGAGGCCTCCTCTTACGTAAGTGTGGTTGTTTATTATGTGCCTGCAATGTGCCCAGTGATGTTCCTGAAATAATTTGTATTTTTTGCTGCCAGGCCTGTTATTCGTGGACGTCCATCAGCTAAAAGAGCAATTTTTATTTGTGGCCGGCCTCGTTGGGTGTTTGTTTTTATATTCGCTACTGGTATTTGAATTATGAGAAGAACGCTTCATTTTAATATTTTCTGTATATGTTGAGATTAGCATAAACCATATCTCACTATATGACTTATATTAGTTATTTAAATTTTTACTCATTTTCCCTTCTCCTTTTTCTGTAGTGAGTCTCGTCCTCTGGTTTGTTTCTTGTGGTCTCTTAACTGTTCTGTGGGCTCTGGCCATTGGGCTTCTCGGTATGTTGCATGCTGCAAATCTCACATGTTTTTTTCTTGTCATTTTGTATGTTTTGTGGTTAACTCTCTCTCTTTCTTTCAGTTACTATCCTGCATGCAAGTTTTAGAACACCTAATCTGAAAGCACGTTTGAACACATTCCGTGAAGAATTTCGTGCGGTGTGGCGCAATTATAGCGAGCTGTAGCCTACATGAACTTAGCTGGATGTGAGTAAAACTTTCCCTGGACTTTACATATGGTTCACTTCTTACCATTTACTGTGTTTTTATATAATGAGGTTCACTCACTTAATTTGTACTATGACTTTCTAGTTTTCAGCTGTGGATGTTCTTCTAAAATTCTATATCTTGATTTTACAGAAAATTCAGAATAGCATCTCCATTAGGGCCTAAAATTTTTTGGGGCACTATGCACTCGCATAAGTGAAACCAGGGGTTGATTTTTGGGTCACTGATAAATTGATCTCTATCTTAATATAGAAAAATTTGGCTTTACTACAATGATAGATTTAAGGTATTAATGCCAGTGGGTTCTAGCTTGAATTACATATCCTCCCTTTGCAAGAGCAAGGTGAAGGGTGAGGTCATGGGTTCAAGACCTACTAGATGTGGTGTAACTTAGTAATAAATAAATTAAAAAAGAAACATATATATATATATATATATATATAGATAGATAGATAGATAGATAGATAGATAGATAAAATACTTTTGTTAAAGTACAAAGCCTAAATTAGGTTTGCTTTGCTTTTCTAGATAAAATACTTTTATAATTGAGGAGAGTTCTATCTTCCTCATTTAGCACATATAATAATTGTAATTTTGGGTTTGCTTTGCTTTTCATTTCTAGGTGAAAAGAAGGGGTGGGGTGTTTGGATTTTTGGTTTGGTTTGATTGCTCATATGTACTTTTGCAAGTCTCTGTGCGTTTGCATGATTATACTCTTCTTCCTGAATTGTGGCCACTTTAAGTGGTCGAAGATGATCTAACCTAAAATATTAGATGATACAATATAATAAAATATGAAGTAAATGTTAATGCGGGGGAAATAAAACTTGAGTAATCCTATGAATGATTTTAGATCCTCTTAGACTATAACAGATTATTTATAAAATTAAGTAATTTTCAGACTGCCCCATACCCCCAGTTGGAGTTGCATTTTGGTGTGAAGTGGTTGTGGTTCACCAAGTTCCTTCAAGAGTATGGGGGAGTTCCACAGTTGGGAATGAGATGAGACTAAGATTTATTTCTATTGTCCATCAAAACCTGGGTTTCTTAGAGGGAAACAGAGGTAAAGCCTCTTTAGGGCGTTAAAATAAGGAGAACCCTAGAGTTTTTTAAGGAACTAACAAGCCAAAGGGAACATTTGTAATATTGGAACAATTATAAAAAACTCCTAGAGGTTTATTCAACATACACGTTAATCCTTATCTCTCCAAAACTTATATTTCCATCTATATCAAAATTGTCAACTAGACTGTTCTAACAAAAACTCCAACTTCAAAATTGAAAAACATAAATATCCTATACATTTATCTATTTATTTTTTTTAAAAAGAAGGGTTTCAGTGTCTCTCAATCTCATGTTCATTTTTTTCCATTGTGTTTTATTTATAAAATTATAATAAGGATGAAGTTTAATTTCATTCTCTAGACACCTAATGCTATTTTTTGTGCATGTTCTTGGCACCTTTTTTACAACGTTGTTGGTCCAATGATGGTACTAATTTTACTTATATATATATATATATATATGATGGTACTGAATTTTGATTAAGGTGCTAATGGTATTGAGTTTTGGTGCTCCTTAACTTAAGCTAGATGCCTTAATACCCTTAGCAACTCAATGTAATTTTCAGTACCAAAAGCACTCATGCTATTATATGTTTATAGGTTGTAAAAAATTTACTATATTATTATTGTCATTTTGTGGCAGAAATGACTTATCGTAAGTTAGTAATTCACTTGGGTATGACATGTTGAAGTGATAAGTGTAAGGAAACATATTTCTATATTGTTAAGGTATTTTTGGGGTTTACTTAAATCATTAGTTAGGTGGTAGCGTACGTTAACAGTTTGTTATAGTTAACGGAATAAGGTAAGTGTAAGAAAAAGCATATATTGAAGGAGAAGACTAGTGGATTTTGAAACTAAAGGGACCAGAGTGTAAATTCTTTATGTTTTTGCTACGATAAAGTAATTCACACATGTATACTAGTAGGATCGAACTTGCGGCATCATGCCACCATTTAGGGTTGTAAGCCAGTAGAGTTATAACCCATTTCAACCAAAATGTAAATCCTAATAAACCTCAAGGAGGCTTTTCTTAGCTTTCCCAATTAAATTGAAGAATAGCTATCTTACAATGATGTTATTATCTTCTACTTATATTCATCAAAAAGAGAGGATGAAACCCTAAAATCCTAGAAACAATTCTGCATGACCCTTAATTTGGACTAATCCTAGCCATGCATAATAAAGATAAACCAAAAAGACTAAAATAAATAAGGCTGCTGCAATACTGCATTTATAATACCTGTGCACAGTATTGCTAAAGTTCCTGTAAACAATTTTTTCTCCCCTCAAATTTGTCTTACATTAGTTCTCTCCAGTTTGGAGAAAATTCGGCCTCATGTTTGGCTTCAAATCTTCCATGGTCTGTTGGTATCCCAAATACTCCTTGCCATCCTTTTTTTCTTCGTTCTCCTAAACAATTGAGAAATAAATCTCCAGCCTTAATATGCTAATAAGAAATTGTGCACTATAATCTTTTGCTATGAACTGTTCTTTAGCTTTCAACATGTGCAATAAATCACAAGGGACAGAATACCATCATCTTGCATATTGTTTAAAAAAATTGGCTTAATTTCATCCTTGCATTTTTTTAAATATTTCTGAATCAGACCTGAGTCTATGAAATCTTCAAATATGATCAAATATCATCTCTCTAGTATCATAAGAATAAAGCATATCATCATCCACTATCATATTCATAGGCAATATACTAAAGTATTCATCTATTAAAGGTAAATAATCAATCTTCATTGAAATTGGCCTTCTTGAAATTTGATCAAACATTAGTGATGTATTCCCAGTAATATGTGTGTCCAAATCTTCCATGTCCAAATGAACACTCTTAGGACTTAGACCGATCACTTGCATCGTAGATTGGTGGAAATCCCAATTTACCGAACGTTCTCCAATTTTTAATCCTCCATTCCACCTTGTGCTGCGCGTTTTACAAGTCCAGCATCGGCAAAGAAGTTTCCTTCACTAAATCATAATGGTTTGCAGTTGCCTGCTTAAATCACCATCCGAGCTTCCAACTTGTCAAGCGCGCTTAGATAATTACTTCAGTTGGAGTTCAATCTCTCTCAACTTTTGGTGTCTTCTTTGTGGCAAACCAATGGATTGTATTTGGTTCTGTAACCAATTGGTGTACTGCAATGAGACAATGATTTACTTTGATTGTCTATTGAAGCCTCAGGCCCTCAGTTCCTTGGAGGGAAGTAAAGGAAAAACCTGTATAGGATACTGAAACAAACAAAACCCTTATTAGAAACTAACAAGCCAAAGGCAATATCATTAGTATTTAAGGCTAGATGTCTTACAATGATATCATAATCTCAATTTATAAATTTGTGGCGACAGATTATTGCTTTTAAGTGTGGGGAGGATTGGGATCGTTGGTCAAAGAAGAGGGTGAGAAGCACCCATGGTTGTAGCTTATGGAGGAGTATTAGGAGTGGCTGAGATAGATTTTGGATCATGTGCAGTTTGAGGCAGGGGATGGTGACTGTGTGAGGTTTTTGCATGACAAGAGTGAAAATTAATCTTTGAAAGAGTAGAAGTTCATGAGCGGCTGGGATAGTTTTTGTCACCATTTATAAGTCATGGCATCCAGTATAAAATTTAATCCTTATAGTGACTTTCGACACACTAATTGTGTGGCAGTATAGTCTATGCTTATAATTACTATTTTCCTTAACTTAAAAAAAAAAAAAAACTATTTTCCTTACCTTATACATTTTTTATTACATTCCATTCTTCTACTGATTAAATTCATCTTGGGGAAACTTGCTATTGGTGGTAGTAATGTTGTTTGTAGTTATGCTTCATTTAAAAGTTGTGTTCTCACTCATTTGTTTTCTTTTCAGAGATTGTTCAATTCTGCAGCTCATACAGGTTATTGTCAAATTGGGCTTAGCTGCTGCTGCTTTTGGTATAAAATAATCTCTTTTGGCTGGACTGGAATTCGTAGGTGAAAGATGCTATTCTATGCATGTCACCAAGAAGTTGTAAATGGTCAGGAACTATTCTTGTTTGTAAAGCAAACTGTTTCCATTTGTTATCCATATGTAGAAGAAACCTTGGAGCATTTACATTCAGTAAAGCATAAACATTGCCAGAATACTGGGGCACACTTTAAATGCCCTCTAGTTGTTGGAGAATTCTATGTTGTTTAATAGAAGTTTTCCAATTGCCTATATGGGATGTGATATTTTTTGGTTTCACCTTTTCCTGATCGTTTTGTTATTTGCTTTTTACATCCTATATGGCTATATCACTTGTCAAATTTCCTCATGCTGACCAGGAGCTGCTTAGCTGAGGTGGTTTTTATGTTTTGGTTCTTACGCGTGTTGGGTAAATGGATGTTTTGGTTTGTTTAGTGTAAAACTAGTGTTGGGGACCACAATTTGACTCCTTACAACCACTCTAAAGACAGGCCCGTGTGGTGTGATGTCGAATGCCATAAAAGATTTGAGTGTGTCTTCCTCATCACCAATTGATTTTGAGGTGGAATGACACAGCTCATAGTTTAACAAATGGTATTAGAGACAAGGTCATGAGTTCGAGTCACGGGAGTGTCATTGCGAGGGAGGGATTGTTGGAGGGACCACAATTTGACTCCCTATCTCATCACCAATTGGTTTTGAGGTGGAATGACATAGCTCACAGTTCGACAACTAGTTTTAGAAAATGTTTTGGTACCATTGGAGCTTGTACATGGTAGGAGTACAAGTT
Source organism: Quercus robur (assembly GCF_932294415.1). NCBI lineage: Eukaryota > Viridiplantae > Streptophyta > Magnoliopsida > Fagales > Fagaceae > Quercus > Quercus robur. The sequence continues at coordinate 19,608,866 of NC_065540.1, read as the reverse complement.
TGCTGAGACTGAAATTGAGAGGCTGTACCTGGAAGAAGAGAGCCATATTTAACTTGGATTCTGCCTTCATATAAGATGGATAAATTTCTTGCTCTAGGGCATGAGGTATTTAATTTGGAAGGTTACTTATGTGATTAGGACTTAGGAGCATGAAAAAAGGATGGAAAATATGGAAAATGTTGGAAGATAGAAAATTTTTATTTTTATTTTGTGTTTGATAGGAGTGAAAAAAAGTGAAAGGCTCAAAATTAAATTAAATTAATTTACTACTAGTATTAGTTTTATTCCTGCTTGGCTTGATGAAGATTCATAAGCTCAAAAATTTAAATAATAGACTTTTAGTTTGAATAAAATTTAAATTTGTTCTAAATTATTGTTAAATCTTATTCCTTAGTCAAAATGTTGTTTTCTTTAAGAAAAAAAAAGTGGGTTGTGTGGGATTTAAATTTAGAATATGTATATTTTTTATAATAAACTTTTAGTTTGAATAGAATTTAAATTGTTGAAATTTAAATGATAAAAGTTTTACTTAAATTAAATAGTTGTTAAATATTATCCCTTAATTAAGGCATTGTATCCTAATGAAAAATATAAAATCAATTTACTAATTAATGAGAATAGCCACTTGACACAGCTTTTAATCTTAACTTTTATTATAGTATATGATTATATTATCGTAATTTGAAACTAGTTAATATCGTAATAAGATGTTTTTAGATCTACAACCTATTTTTCATCTCATTTTGGGTGGACAAATTTTGATGTGCTCTAAGTGAAACACATGAACCGACCATTTTCCATCAATCAAATTTCTTACTAACCAAATAAAGGAATCTTCCATTTTTCTTTCCTTAGTTTTCTTTTTCTATCCAACCAACCAAACGGATTCTAAGTTGGTAACAAAGCAGTGGGGGATCATTATAGAATTGTGGCGGTGGGAAGCAACAGATTCCGTGGAAACTTTGGATGTGGGATTACAGATTTGTTGACGTGCAGAGAATGAGGAATATGAATACCCCTTCCTTTTACGCGTTAGAGCATACAAGTAAACAATGTTAAGGTTTCTTGCCAGTGCTACCTGTCATTGTCAAGTCAAGGGGGGAGATTACTTAATGCCCTGGGAAGCCTATGTGCCCAAAGGCATCGACATAATTTCAATTTCAATTTCAATTTCGGGGAACCATAATATGTTTTTCATTTTGTTTAGTTTAGTCAGGTCAGAATCAATGTTTTATTTTTTATTTTTAGTGAGATCTTGATATGATTCCGCTAAAAGTAACCTTTTTTTCTTTTTCTTTTTCATTTTGCAATGACTTTTTTTTTTTCTCTACGCGGTTTACATGCCACCAATGTGCCGACTTGCACTGTTAAAAGATAAAAAGTGGCACAGTACCAACCCAACCAACCACAATCGCACTTCATTATCATGATGGATGATGCTCTACCTCAACTAAACTATTGCTTCCTGCTTAAAAGTTATTACTTTTTATTTTTTTATATAATTCTTTTACATTAAATTTTTTTTGGCAATGCTTATACTGATTACCTTACCTTTTGTCTTTTTCCAGTCCAAGTAACACAAGCACAAACACAAACACAAAATTCTTTTACTTTTTCTTTACTATACTCTCTTTTTCTTTCATCTTACTCCGTTCCAAATATATCATTATACAATTTTGTGGTGATAGAAGCACAAATCTAACTGAGATTTATTCATAAATAAAATAAATCTAACTGAGATGTCAGATATTATGGTAGTAAAATATTAAATATCTCGTCCATAAGTTGTATTTTTTGGGTGGAGCAATCATTTCTCCAGGTGTCCCCATATTCACATATTGGCCTGTTGCTACAGCCTCATATGGCTAATACAGACATCAAGTTAATGACAATATAAGTTTAGGTCAACAGATCAATTAAAAAAAAAAATCAGCAAAAAAGAACTTTAAGAAATATTTTATTATAATTTTTACCATAACTTGATGACATGTACGGCTGTGATTGATAAATTATTACTATTTTTTCTCACTACTTATAATTGAGTAGATAAGATTATGACAAAAATTATGACACAAAAGTTGTGTCTATGGACTTTCTCTATTATTTATTTGTTTATTTTTTTTTTAAATTGACTTTCTCTTAATTTAACTTTCGTATGTTGTCTAAATTGATGGGTACAGAGTTCAAATACGTGCAGCAATTAATAAAATCAAATGGAAACTTTTTGGAACATATATATCTTTGATGTAATCGACGTATTTTAATATTGGAAAGCCTCGTGCTTCATCTGATTACATTTGCATGTGCATTGATAAGGGTAATATTGTGAATGTGAATATTCATGAATATAGTATCATGAAGCGACGTTCAAAATAGACCCGTTGGCCTCACTTGTCATAAATGGCAGTCGAACAACTTTAGGACGTCTATAGCTTTAGGAAGACGGGGTTAACTTGTCATAAATGGAAAGCTGACACTACTAAGCTGAAGGGAGTAGTGTCAGCTGACGACCCTAACAAGGGAGTAGGCGAAGCAGACGACCCTAACGAGGCTGACGACCTCGACGAGGGAGTAGGCGAAGCTGACGACTCCGACGAGGGGGTAGGCGAAGCTGACGACCCTGACGAGGCTGACGACCCTAACAAGGGAGTAGGCGAAGCTGACGACCTTAACGAGGCTGACGACCTCGACGAGGGGGTAGGCGAAGCTGACGACCCTAACGAGGCTGACGACCTCGACGAAGGAGTAGGCGAAACTGACGACCCCGACGAGGGGGTAGGCGAAGCTGACGAACTTGACGAAGCTGACGACCCCGACGAGGGGGTAGGCGAAGCTGACGAACTTAACGAGGCTGACGACCTCGACGAGGGGGTAGGCGAAGCTGACGACCCTGACGAGGCTGACGACCTCGACGAAGGAGTAGGCGAAGCTGACGACCCCGACGAGGGGGTAGGCGAAGCTGACGACCCTGACGAGGCTGACGACCCTAACAAGGGAGTAGGTGAAGCTGACGACCCTAACGAGGCTGACGACCCCGACGAGGGAGTAGGCGAAGCTGACGACGCCGACGAGGGAGTAGGCGAAACTAATGACCCTAACTAGGCTGACGACCCCGACGAGGGAGTAGGCGAAGCTAACGACCCCGACGAGGGGGTAGGCAAAGCTGACGACCTTGACGTGGCCTTGCTTGGTCTCCACGTTTGCATATATAAAGAAATATCTTGCGCCCCACGCTTGGTGTTAAATAAAAAGACTCCTACAAGGAAATGATTTCGAAAAATACGTCTAAAGAGACTCCTATAAGGAAAATACTTCTAATCCAATAAGGAGAGGTCAACCCTCTACCACTATAAAAACCCCAATACCCTCACCAACCAAGGTACGCATAATTTACCCTCTCTAACACTTTAGAGTTGTGAGAAGTTCTAACTTGACCTTCGGAGGGTATTTGGCCGGCACCACACCGGTGCTCTCTGCGAGGTCTTCTCTTTTTGTGTTGTGCAGGCGTTGTTTCGAGCACGTGAGTGCCGTGTAGCTCACTGACGATTTTTCAGCATCATCATGCATGGTTCATGTTACGCAAAAGGAGCATCTGGCCCTCACATAAAATAAAGAAAGAGCATTACCAAAAACCAAAAAAAAAAAAAAAAAAAATTACAAATTACAAAAAGTTCCCAATTGAGGTATTCTTTTTTATTATATTATATTTATTTAGCTTCCATAGTTAACACCGTAATAATATTATTATATATGGTTGTAATGAACGTGACTCATAATATAAGACACCCACATAATACATAAATAAATTTTATGTGGCATTCAAAGATTAAGAGTTATCATATCTACTAAATTCACAGGCTGGCCCATGTTAATATGGCTTCTTTCAAGCTCAACCCATGTGCTCCACTAATCATATTTCTCTCTAATTTTTATAGCATCATTCATTTCTCTCCCTCTAAAAGAGCCAATAGATAACCATTTATTCCAATTCCACACTAGCTGTTTTAGCACTGAGATGATTAGCATCAAACTAGTTTTTGCCTTAAGACAATGAGAGGAAAAAGGAAAAGTAGTTCACAACAAGAACAGGTGGCGGAGCAAAAGGCATGCAGGTGAAGATGGAGAATTATATGAACTGGGCACAAGCTTTAGCCTCAGCATCGGGCTTCATGTTGCTACTGGGTCTCATGTGTTGTTGCCTCAGCATCAAACCTCGACTACTAGGCGATACTAGCAGCGGCAATGGAAGTTGCTCTTGTGATGGTGGAGTTTGATTAAAGATTTCATTTTTCATATACTTTTTTGGCTAGCTAGGAACCTAGCCTGTTTGATTGCTGTATAGAACATTATTATTAGTTTTAGTGTTTATTTTTTTGAAGACAAGCATATACCATAGGATTTTCCAATGTTAATTTCTTGTAGTTAGTGGGATTTTATATGTTTCATTAATCGTTGTTCTTCCTGATAATTTATACAATTTTTTTTTCTTAAACTTGTGCCTCTAAATCTGATGAGTCTGTGCAGTAACATGAAGGAAATTAACTTTTTGTTGCTAAGTTGAGGAGAGACTATTTAATTTCTTGCTCTTGAAATCCACGAAGTTAGAGAAAATTCCTAATACAATTGTTGTGTGTGTGTGTGTATGGCTTCAGTTATTGTGCTGACATTCGGAGATTCATGATTTTCTTCTTTGGTAAGAAACGAAGGTCCGTGTGAGTTCCGAAAAATTATTCCCTACTCTTCTTTGGAATATTCCGGAAAAACAATGAAACCAGACAACATCAGAATACAAATCCTCTTTTTTATATTTTTTTAGTAGAGCGGTCATAGTTACACGCATGCACGTCAGCTGAAAAAAACCAATTATGAGCTAACAATCACAATTCCTCCAAATCGAGACTTGGAGGAATTTTCTTCAATTAAATACGTTACGATTTATAAAATCATTTACATGTACTATTTAAAAGTTAGTTCGGTTAGTAATTTTTTTTAGTTGAATAAATAATTTAGTGTTCAATTCTAGTAAAAAAAAAAAAAGAGTCACATGACTTATTAAATAGATTATTTAATTAAAAATACATGTGAATAATTTTATTAGTTACCAATGGGTTTGAGGATTTTCTTTAAACTTGTTTATTGAAGATAAAGTTTTTCCTATTGCATGTATTTTTTTTTTATAAAATAACTAAAATCAATTGAATTATGACAGATTTTCTATCAATTGCGTACTTCTGCATTCATCCAAAATTTATTATTTTTAACAAAAAACGTAATGATTGAGGATTATATTAAACAAAGTTATTAGTACCATTTTACATCCAAAGGGTTATTAGCTCAATTATTATTTTTCACTTTCTTATTAAAAAGAAATTATTAATTCATTTTTCTTCTCTCTATGTTGGAGCTACTCATTCACTTATAAATAAAACTTATTTATCCAAAAAAAATATTATCCATTAGTACTAAAAAATTATAAATTAATGGTAAATTTTTTTTATTCAACTTGTATATGAAAAATGGGAAAAGTTAATGGATATTCTAAAAGTATTGGTTTAGGAAATATTTTTAAAATTTTTTTAATGAAAAAAGAAAAAAAAATTGACTTTTTGCCATTTTTTTTAAATTTCTTATAAAAGTGGTATTAAAATTTTTCTAAAATAGTTCATTAACGAATTTTTTAAAGGCATCAGGATCCATAAGACCGACACAAATATTGACTATCACAGCTGTTCCCCATTTATGTGTATAAGCATGACAAAAGCACTTGTAACTTTATTTTTAGATAAGAATTAAGAAAAGTTGTTTCCCAATCTATGTCTTTACTTCGTAACCACTACTTTATAGTCTTCATTTCACCAACAAAGCTCATGGAACCATCTTTCTATGTCTTTACTTCAAAATCACTTGAATCTCAATCATAACCACTTAAATGACATATGCCCCTATTCCCTAAAAGGCCTAGACAAGTTGCAATTATGCTAGGGATACAAACTTTTTTACAAAATTTTTTACAAATTACTGATGTGGTAAGTAATTATTGGTAAATAAAAGAGTGATGTTAATTGTAAGTCTAAATGAAAACCAATAAGAAGTTAATTGCAATAACAAATTGTTAAAATGTTGTAAAATAGTTTGTGTCTGTAGTATTACCTTGCTACGCAATCTCCAAAAGCTTAATTTGAGCTTTCCAAATTAATATAGGGAAACATATTGACCGTTAATCTTGCCATTCCATCGTCGCAAAGTTTTAACTTGAACACTGGGACCTCCGTAATTGCTTGAGTGAGTCAGTAATATGTATGGGCCAGACTGGTAAGGTGGACCATTTTAGGAGACAAACGATTTTGTGAATGATTAATTTAATTTGTATGGCTATATATTACGTGAACAAGAGCAACTTAAGGTGAACATGTTAATGTTGTGGAGCCCAACCCAAGGATGTAAGGGCCCGGAAGTTTCAACGATATATTTTTTTTGATAGTATAAGCCTATAAGGGTGGACTTGGATTTATGGCTTTGGACAAGTTAATTATGAACAACTTCAAGAATTGACGGACAATATTTTCATGTGGTCCAACCCTGCAAGGCCTCTGAACTGACCATTTTTCATTTCATATGGGCCCATATATAGTTGCATTTTGAGTTTTAGCTCCGTTTGTTTTGATAAAAAATTTACTGTAAAGATAATTTTTTATTTTTTATTTTCTTATGTCTCGTAACATCAGATAAAATAAATTAAAAGAAAAATATATTTGATTAATGGAAAAATTTATTAATTTAGAGATTATTTTTCACTAAATTTTTTCAAAAAACTATTATTTCATGCCAAGTTAAACAAAGGAAGTTAAGAAGAAATATAGAAGCTATTGAAAGCAACTTTATCTCATTTTGAAGTTACTATCAAACATAGGAATGTGAGATATTTTTTAAAATTAACTTATTTTTTTTAGAAAATATTTATATCAAAACAATGGAGCGTTACTTTTTTTCACTTGAATGAGTTGGAATTTTACTACTGAAAGTTCTTGAAGTTCAAATGAGTTGGATTTTCACCTGAGCGTTACTTAAAGTTCTTGAATCCGACCTCTAAACTCTAAAGACACTGATTCTCCAAAAATAATAATAATAATAATAATAATGCACAAAGACCAAAAATAATAATAATTAAAAAAAGGTATGAACCCGAACTCTAAACTCTAAAGACTTAAATTACAATAATGCACAAGAATGATTCTCCAAAAAAAAAAAAAAAAATAATAATAATAATAATCACCTGGGCGTTACCTAAAGTTCTTGAATCCGACCTCTAAACTCTAAAGACTTAAATTACAACAATGCACAAGACTGATTCTCCAAAAAAAAAAAAAAAAAAAAATAATAATAATAATGCACAAAGACCAAAAATAATAATAATAAAAAAAAAGGTATGAACCCGACCTCCAAACTCTAAAGACTTAAATTACAATGCTCTTACAATTTTCCACGTCACCACTATTTTATTTTTATTTTTATTTTAAATTCTTTTTATTTTAGATTTTAGATTTTATATATTTATTATTTCTCTTTAATGTGTAATTATCTTATCAAGTGTTACAATAGTTTGGTTTAAGTAAAACTCTATTAGATATATGTCTCAAGATCTCGAAAATTCTACTTCAACTAAAATTCTATAACAAAAATAATATATCCAAGTCAAACAATGTGGAAAAGCGGATTTAGTTATATTTGAAGCGAAGTTCCTCCCGAAGGGTCTCAAGAAGCAATCTTAATTTATACTTCCGGTTAATTGGCATGATCCAGTTTCTGACGTGATAAGTATATGGTGCAAGAGAGTAAATCTTTTGTATGCATGCGCATGGCCTGTATGTCAAAATAGAAATTGAAAGTAAAATACCTCATTAGTATATATATAAATATACTTTAGCAATACGTTTCAATATTTCACTACAAATTTTTTTTTTTTTAATTTTTAGAATGCACTATAAACTTTTCAGTTTGTGTTTTACAACAATACGTTTTAGTTAGTGTTTTACTTTATTTACTTTTTTATAACAGTTTTTAACTTTATCTCTCTCTCTCTCTATATATATAACTGAAATCTCTGAAACTCTTACAATTATTATTTTTGTTCAGTCCAAACTTAACAAGGAGTGAAACTCTATCTCTCTAACAAGTCCAATTTAAACTCAAACTCAACATTATCATTTAAAAAAAAAAAAAAATTATTTTTGTTTAATTCAAACTTAACAAGTAGTGCTATTTTTCTAACAAGTCCAAGTTAAACTCAAACTCAAACTTAAACTTAAACTCAAACGTTGTTAATTTATAAATTTTCCCAATACTAATTGAAATCTTAAATGTGAAGTTCAAAAGTTGTTAGAAAGATTGAGTCTATCTAAACAATGGCAGAACATAGAATTGGGTATATTGGGGTCATGACACCAAGCAGTAAGGGTAGTTTAATCAAAAGAATAATGGCGAATAAATCATTAACACTATAAAAGCTGAGTAGAGGTATGAACTCTTCTTATGTTATTTTCTTCTCCTCTATTTTATTAAAAAAAATCATTTTATGATTTTTCATGTATTTTTTAAAAAGTAATTTTCGTATATGAACCACCAAACTCTCTTTAGCGTTTTTTTACAAGATAAAAAAGTTTGTAATAATTGAAATTATTCTTTTGAATGTAACTCATCTTTCTCTTATATTTCTCTATTGTTTAGCCATATATATTTTGTTTTGTTTCAATAATTCCTAAACAGTGAATCATTTGATTCTTTAATATTTTTTAGTCTTTCAGAAGTTTTAATATCTGAATTTTTGAGTTATTTTTTTTGCATTATTTGAAATTGTAACACAAATTGAAGTCATACAAGAGCAAATGGTGTAGTTTTTTAATCAATTTTAAATTTTATAAAATTATTTTAGACTACTTTACAAATAGGTAAGTTCTCGTGCATAGCACGGGTTAGCGACTAGTAATTAAAAAAACGTATGAACCCGACCTCTAAACTCTAAAGACTTAATTACAATAATGCACAAGACTAATTCTCCAAAAAATAATACTCCCTCCGTCCTACTTTGTTTGTCCTCTATTCCATTTTGGGATGTCCCAAAATATTGTCCTGTTTCTAAAAATAAAAGTCATTAGTTTACTAATATTCCTATTATACCCCTAAGCCTTATTAAGAATAACTCCTTTTAAAAAAAGCTGATAAATTTATTTAAGGGTAGTTTTGTAAACTTATACATTTTTATAAGACAGACAAGATAATAAATGATGTTCCCTTAAAATGTTTGACTTTTCAAAAAGGACAAACAAAGTGGGACGGAGGAAGTAATAATAATAATAATAATAATAATCACCTGAGCGTTACTTAAAGTTCTTGAATCCGACCTCTAAACTCTAAAGACTTAAATTACAACAATGCACAAGACTGATTCTCCAAAAAAAAAAAATAATAATAATAATAATAATGCACAAAGACCAAAAATAATAATAATTAAAAAAAGGGTATGAACCCGACCTCCAAACTCTAAAGACTTAAATTACAATAATGCACAAGACTGATTCTCCCCAAAAAAAAAAAAAAATAATAATAATGCACAAAGACCAAAAATAATAATAATTAAAAAAAGGTATGAACTGCATGTATCAAGTGGAATGAAGAATATTCTTCTCCAAAGAAAGGATTTCTTGGATAGCGAAGGGACAAATGATAATGCAACTGAATATTTCAAACTTTCAGTTCCGCAAGAGATTATTATAGCCTTTGTTGATTTGAATCAGACACGCATACGGAACTGTAAGTACCTAAAGCACCTAAGCAACTTAGCAGTATATATAAGGATTAAAGGGGAGCCATAGAGGAAAATGCGACTGCTTCATCATTTGGTTTTAATTTGGCCATAAACTCATTTCCTATATAGTTTAAGAAAAGAAGATTTTGTCTCTGCGCCAGTTATATAAACATGTCATTTTTGTTTTGTTTGTTCATTCGACGACGGCGTCAAAGGAAGCGAAATATGTATCAAACAGCTCCTCCTGCTGTTCCACCTAATTATGCAACTACTGCCGATGCTTATCCTGGTGGTGGTGATGCTAATGATCCCGGTAGATTTGGTAAACCCAATGGAGGTCTAAAAGATGGCGTACGCCATACATAATAGCTTTTGTGAGTACTGCAGCTGAAATCATGTCTGTCAGTGATGCTGGTGGAGGTGGCTGTAGTGGTGGTGATGGTGATGGCGGTAGCGGTGACGGTGACGGTGGCGGTTGTAATTGAGGAGGTGGTGGCTTTGCTGGGTAGTGCCTTTGGCTTTCAAAGGTTGCTGATACGCATACTTCAGGGTCGTAGGACATGTTATTTGTTTATGAATTTAGGGCTTTGCGTGGATTTATGTATCAACAAATTATTTTAATCTTGAAGTTTAATTTGTATAATTATCTGTATGAAAGTTTATGTCATAAAGCTTATTAGAGGTTGCATTAATTTTTCTAATTCACCCACAAGTAAGATATATATATTTTTTTCAACCGAATGATATTTGGAAAAGGAGAGAAGTTTTAGTCCATAAAATGTCCTTTGAATATTTATACCTATGTAAAGAAGAATCATCATGTAACAAGCGATACTAATTCAATTTTTATCAAATTTTTTAAAAGATAAATCATAAAATATCAAGTTGGAATTGGTGAATTTATGGAATAAAAAAGATAGGTTATTTTGGGTTTTAATCCACTGAATGTATTGGAAAATTATATGGGGATTTTTTTTAGAGGAAATATGGGGTTTGATTATATGAACTGAATAGTTCTATAGTTATTAATTATATTGGTTGATGAGTTCGGTGTGGAGGGCGATTTCGGTTCCAAACCAAAATTTTCAGTTTTTGACATTTTAGTAACCAAAGTTGAATGATATTCCTATAAAACTATGTTGTGCTGATAGAGAAAGATTCGGTTCAGTTCAGTTCAGTTGGTGTTTTTTAGAAATTGACCTTTGAAGTGTTTGCAAAATGATCTTGTTACATTGTTCACACAACACTATGAGCAACCTAGCTACAATTTTTTTTTTTTTTTTTTTTTTTTTATATAAACAAATATAGGTGTTGTATTTTGAATTGTTTATTACACTCTCCTCTCTCTGCATTTACTTTTGTTCCAAACATATCCTAAATGATATATGTATAGTGTTTCGGTTGTTTTTGTTGTGAAAAATTCAAACACCAAAACATTAAAAACTAGAATTTTTAGGGAATGAAAACTAGAACTTACCATCAGTGTGGGGAAAATTATCAAAATTGAGAATCAAGGTTAGTTTTTGTTGGCATTTTTGGTTTACTGGTTTATTTCTACACCCCTATTTCCAATTGCCAATATCATATCTTGCAATTGTTTAAATTTTGATTTTAGCAACTCATGATGTAAAAAACTGAAAGCAAAGCAAGTTTATGCATAGAATAAAAAAAAAAAAAATTAACAAAGCAAACCAACTTTTGAAAGGGGAAGGAGATGAGATTATGTCTTATATTTCTTGCAGAGTTGGACTCCTGGAGAAAGTCATTCATTGAATGTTTTATATTTTGTGAGATCACATCACATATTGTGAACATTCTCATTTGCTTTTCCTAATAGGTTAGAATCTTCTTCATTTGCTTGGGATCCAATTCATAACACAAAATTTGTTTTCATGAATCCAAGGGTTTACAAGATATTTTGTTATTTAAAATATAACGTTCCACTAAATAGCAAATGATAATTGAATAAAAGATAGACAACGAAACTAGTTTGGGGTGGATTTTCATGTGAACCATGTATGAACTTCTCTCTTTAATTTATTCTTGGGTTGGTTGCCTAAAGTTGAAAATGTCCTCAATTATTTCTTCTAGGATATATATAAGATCTAAAAAAACACCTCCCTTCGGCTGTTCGGCATGATTGTAATAGTTCCTAGATCCATAGAGGAACCAATATATAAGGGCATAGACATGGAGGACCACAAAGTCACAAACACAAGTGAATTCAACTGTAGTCTCACCTTAGTCCCACCATGGTCCAAATAGTATCAACTATCAAGTATCAACTTGGTGACATCTAGAGTAAACCAACCCATGATCCAGGTGTTGTTGTTCTATAATAAATTCTGCTATAGTAAAATCGAGTGAGATCCAGGATGGTTTTCCTTTCATTGTTACTACTTACTACAAAGTTAAATTTTCATCATCCCACAATCAACGAAGTCAAAGTTGGTTTTCTGAAAATCTAACTAGGCTACCAAGTAGAAAGCATCATTCTTCATTCATGAAGGTGACTCTCAGAATGTCATTATTAAGTGTTAGTTTGTTTGTTTTAGTTTAAAATGCTAGTTTTTATTTAATGTTAGTTTATGTACTTAAAAAAAAAAAAAATTCCTAGATAATTGATACAATTATTGTTAGAGATATTAAGTTTATCATGTATTAATGTATGTAAGAGCCCAAGAATAACCGTCCAAGAGGTTCAATAATATTGTAAACTGTAAGGTTAAACTTAGCTCACATAGTTCATCTATATATGCATTAATAGGGTTCTCTTTAACATGCAAATCGAGCATACAGTAAAAAAGTGGTGGTTAAGATTTCCTCATCAGTTATAATTTATAAAACTTATTATTTTTTATTTTTTAAAATCAATGAAAATAAAACATCTCCATTGTATGAATTTTATAGTCATGTAAAATTCACAGGATATGAGAAAGGTGATACATATATGATATATGATCGAAATTCATGAGACAGAGATACATTCCTCATCCAAGCACACTCTATCAATAGCTCCCTATCTCAAGTGGACTGGATTATCATTATCATAGCTAAAATCATTGACAATCAAGTCTCTCTACTTTTATATCCTGGGCCACTATTTTTATTCGAAGAAAGTGTTATCTGCCCGGGGCCTATTAAGTTGGGCCTTTTTCTTGGGGTCTATCAATGTGGGCTCCATTAATTTCTAGCTGCTGATTCTTTTCATATCAGGACGGTTTGAACTTTGACCAAGGAGAAAAAATGTGGAAAGAAGAAAATTAAAGTTTGAAAGAGTCCGTGGCGGTGGCCGGTGGGGGACTAGGCTCTGGGTCTCTAACATATTTTCTTAGAAAGCACGCAGAGGGAGGAACTTCAATTTTGTACGTTTATTAAATTGAAAAGTCCAAACTCTTACAATTTAGTGTTCAAACCGTTGCTCGGTCTAAGTTTCTAACAAGAAGACAAGTACAACTTACATCTTAGAGGCTTATATATAGTCTTTTGGAAAAAATTTCATAGTCGAAGAAATTAAGGAAGTCTCTCTCCGTACCGTTTACATTTGCAGCAATGGGGTGTTTTTGCATGCAAGGGAGTAAAAAGAAAGAAAATAAAAATAAAAAGAATGCTTATGCTTCCCCCGCGGCTTATTCAGGTAAAGCTCCTAAGCGCAAAGGTGGCAGAAACGATGGTGGCATGGTTTTTATGAGTACTGCTGCTTATGCAAGCACCTCCACTGTTCACAGTGGTGGGGGTGGAGGTTGTGGTGGTGGTGGAGGTGGAGGTGGAGGTTGTGGTGGCGGTGGTGGGTGCTGATGAGGGGTGGTGGCTTTGCTTGGGGTTTGTTGGTGGTGGACTACTATACTGGTGCTGGCTTTCAAGTTTTTTAAACATGGAATTGTAGTTTTGTTTTTTTTTTTTTTTTGATAAGTAGGAATTGTACTGATTTGATCTTGTACTGATTAATTATATATTGAGCTTATTAAAAAAGTGTGTTCACACTTCACACTATTTTTATTTTGGTTATGGTTATTTTATCCCCAAGGCTAAGGCTAAGACTATCAGTACTTCTCTAATTAATATATGAGAAAAAATATGTTGGTTCGAATGTTTAGTCTCTTGTTGTGGTCTTGGCCTTCTTCTGCTTTTATAGATATGTATTCCCGCCACTTGTTTTTTCTTTGAATTTTTCAAAAGAAACAGTTTAATGGTCTCTTTAATATTTTAAATATATAATCTAAAAAAGTTTAATAACACAGCAAAATCTTGAAACATTTTTATAATATTTTTATTTTGAATTGTAATGGATCTTGGTATAATTTTTATATATTTATTTTATTTCATTTTGATTTATAATTGTTATGGTCAGGCTTACGTCTAATGTCCAATAGTATTAGACCCGTTGAGATGATGACATATGTTCATTTTTGAACACGTGTCATCATCTGACTGGGTTCAGTGCACTGGATGTACTGGACCTAAACCAAGTCCTAATTGTTAACATCTCAACTTATTGCGAAAATAATGTAAAATTTTGTTGTTTCCGTAAAACTAATGTTATGAATACCGTTTTAGACCCCATTTTGGTTTATCCATTGAAATATTTCAGTACCGGCTTATTTCAGGTTACCATTTTGAGGTGTTTCGGGTTGCCTATTTTATATATATTACCTTGTATATATATATATATATATATATACCTTCTAATAAAAAAAAAAAAATTCAAATAAATCAAGCAGATGATTTTCCCTATAAAAAAAAAAAAAAAAAAAAATGAGTAGATGATTCTAATGGTTGTTAAAGAAAAATTTTAATGGTCTTTTTGTAAATAAAAGAAACAAGTTGGGTAATTATATAGAAGGAACTTCCAAGAATCCTTTCACTAAACTTTTCCCATTTCCCAACCCACTCACATCACATGCCTACACTATTTACTTCTCATCTCACCCGACTGCTCTTTCTTCTTCTTCTTCTTCTTCTCATTTCCAAAGTTCCAAAGTCTCTTCAATCTTCAGTGGCTCAGGTGCTCTCTTCAGTCTCTTTTCTCCTCTTTTTCCCCTTCTTCTTCTTCTTTTGTATTTTCTCTCTCACACCGGTTGTGCTTCATGCCTTCATCACCAAATTTTTTTTTTTTTTTACCAAAACGCCCTAAACACACCGGAATAGGCTGAAATTTTCTCCGAGGTGGAACAAGAGGGTATCTCATTCCGGTTTGCAGACCGGTACGAGATTTTCCGTCCGTTCCGGTCGGAACGGAATGGAATTCATAACATCGGTAAAACTACTCTAGGCGATTCTGGAGATTCCTTTCTCAAATCACAGGAAATTATGTCTATTTCTAAGGCTAAGACTATTACTTCTCTTAAAATATGAGAGAAAATAGGCTGTTTTTCTTGTCCCACCACCTTGTTATGCAACTGCCAATGCTTATCCTGGTGGTGGTTATGCAAGTACCCAAGAGGCTAAGCTTCTAATGATAAACCCAATGGAGCTGAGGTCTAAAAGAGGGAGTCATAGCTTTTGTGAGTGCTGCTGCTGAAACCATAGCTGTCAGTGATGCTGGTGGCAGTTAAGGAGGTAATGACTTTGCTGGGTAGTGCCTTTGGCTTTCGAGGTTGTTCATACGCATATATACTTCAAGGTCTTTAGGCATTTTGTGGAGTACTGTTGGTTGTGCATTTGTTAGTGGTTTTTGGTGTTGTAGTTTTTGTTATGGTTCTGCAGGTTTGTTTGTGGTGTTGCTTCGACTGGCTGGGGCTTAGTTGAGGTTCATGTTGGTTTGTTGTTGTGTCTTCCATTTAAGGGGCCTTGTCAGCAGTGTTGCTAGTTTGGGCTATTTGTAGTTCTGTATTGTTGTTGGTTTTGATAGAAATGATATTTGGAAAAGGTGAGAAATTTTAGTCCATAAAATGTCCGTAGAATATTTATATCATGTAAACAAGAATCATCACCGTCATCCTGTAACAAACAATATTAGTTCAAATCTGATCGTATTTGTAAAAAGATAAATCATAAAATTCAAGTTGGAAACTTGGAATTGGTGAGTTTATGGAATGTTTAAATATGTTAATTTGGGTTTTAATCCAATAAATGTAGTGGAAGATTATATAGGGCTGGTTTGATTATATGAAATGAAAAATTCTTAATTTATTAATTGATTTCTAATTAATTATAAACCCAAGATCCACTTAGTAAATCCCTTATGTGGGACTCAACATATGTCAACACAACACACACTTAAATAGTTCAACGGTCAATTAAATCCACATTATTTGGAGTATCAGTGTATCACAAATCAATAATTATCTTATACACCTAACATATACAATGTCTCTCTCATGGCAAAGGGAGGCTATAATACATTTTTCATTTTTATAATTGTTACAATAAATGGAAGATAATGATTTAAACCATAGTTCTCAATATAATAAAGTTTGGCAAAACAATTGAATGGCAAAGCTCTTAGCTATACATTATCCAAATTTTACCTAATTTCATTCCAAACATATAGTTATTGTAAAAGACTTCACCCAAAAAAAGAAAAGAAAAGTGAAAGAATGTTAGTCCGCAGAATAACTCTTTAGCAATGATTTAACTTTAAACCAAAATTTCAGCTTTTTTTGGATTAACTCCAAACTTTGAAAAACAATTTTGAGCAAATAGAAATTGACGGGAATGACAACTCTACATACCGCTGACGAAGATAACATTACTGACGAGAGAACCATCCATGACGAAGTGAGCAGAAACAGCGAAGGAAGCTATCATCACCGACGAGGCAAAGAGTTATTCAATACGATCAATCAATGATCCGAGCAGTTACCAAATCAACCAAGAAGACCGTTGGAGGGCCTATTAAAAGTCTCATTACTGGCCAGGTGCGTTACAAAAGAAAGCATTAACAGCCTCAACGGCTAGCCCTGATGGGCTCAGGTATAAAACTCTCACACAACCAACAGAAGGGGATATATGCAAAAATACTCTGAAACTATCTATTCTTTTCTTTATTGTGTTTAACTGTGATCCTAACTTTGGCATCGGAGACTTTGTGGCAGGCGCCACACCGGTGTCTCTCGACGAGCAAACCTTCACGCCTCACGGGTGATTCCATCTGCACATTCACTGACGGATTTGTGTTCCATCAGTTTGGCGCCGTCTGTGGGGACGAGTTTTCAGATTTATAGTCGAAAACGTAGTTTCCATCAATTCACCATATCCAGATGGAATCCAACCCAGATTCAACGGCCTTGGCCCAGCAAGTTCAAGCCCTGGCAGCCACCATTGAGGAACTCACCAGGCAGAACCAGGAAATGAAGCTGCGACTCCAGCAGGTTCAACAAGCTCAACAGGAAGAAAACCGGTCCAAGGGTAACACGGAGGGAGAGGGGGATAGCCAACAGAGGGAAACCCCCCGAAGACCAACTACTCCGGACGAACAAAACTCAGATCTTCTTCGGGAAATGAGGAAAGAGATGGACGA
This sequence comes from Quercus robur, assembly GCF_932294415.1. Taxonomy (NCBI): domain Eukaryota; kingdom Viridiplantae; phylum Streptophyta; class Magnoliopsida; order Fagales; family Fagaceae; genus Quercus; species Quercus robur. The sequence goes on along the minus strand of NC_065540.1, from coordinate 19,591,602 downwards.
ACTAAGGAGCGCCATCAAGGAAAAGACAGACCGGAGTGTAGACAAGATGGTAAGGGCTACAGATTCACCCTTCACTGCAGCAGTACTTGATTGCCCCGTGCCGTCAAAGTTTCGCCTGCCTCAGTTAGAACCATTTGACGGACTCAAGGACCCTCAGGATCATCTTAATACCTTTAAGACGACTCTGGGCCTTCAACAACCACCTGACGAGATATTATGCCGTTCCTTCCCTACAACTCTCAAAGGAGCAGCAAGAGAATGGTTTACTAAGTTGCCAAACTCGTCCATAGACAACTTCGACCAGCTAAGCAGCGCTTTCCTGCGTCACTTCATAGGGGGACAACGCCCAAGGAGACCAGTAGATTACTTACTCACCATAAGACAGGGAGAGAAGGAGACTCTGAGGTCATATGTCAAGCGATTCACCCGGGAAACTCTGGAGGTGGACGAAGCTGATGACAAGGTGCAATTGACGACCTTCAAGGCAGGGTTGAAATCCAGAGATCTTGTAGCCTCTCTTGCCAAAAACCCCCCGAAGACAATGGCTGAAATGCTCCTGAAGGCCCAAAAATACATGAACGCGGAAGACGCTCTAGCTGCCATAAAAGATACCGAGAGGCTGGGAGACAAGCCCAAGCGGGAAGACGACCGCAGAGGGCAAAAGAGAGACAGACCAGAACGTCGGAACAATGACGGGAATAGAAGGAGGGATGAAAGAAATCCTCGTCAGGTAAAATTTACTCCATTGGTTATGCCTGTTGACAAGATTTTCACGCAGATCAAGGACGAGCATCATCTCAAATGGCCCAGGCCATTACACTCGTCCCCCAACGTACGTGACAAGAACAAGTATTGCCGGTTCCACAGAGACCACGGCCACAACACGGAAGATTGCAGAGACCTGAAGGAACAAATAGAGGAGTTAATACGGAAAGGAAAATTGCAGAAATTTGTAAAGAAAGGAGAACATAACAAGTTCAGAGACGACAACAGGACCCAAAATGAATCCTTCATTCGGGATGACGACCATACGTCCCAACCTCCACGCAAAGTGATCGGGGAGATAAACACGATCACGGGAGGACCAGTCTCAGGAGGGTCATTCAGGTCGCTTAGAAAGGCATACCACAGACAGGTAAACAGCGTCCACGCTGTTCCTCCGTCCAAGTACCGACGAACATACCAAGATATGTCCTTTAATGAAGGAGACGCCAGGGGAGTGAAACAGCCTCACAACGATCCCCTGGTCATAGTGCTGAATATAGAAGGGTTCAATACCAGAAGGATCCTTGTTGATAACGGAAGCTCGGCGGACATCATCTACCTCCCAGCCTTCCAGCAGTTGAAGTTAGATCCAAAAAGGCTCCGTCCTTTTGACTCTCCGCTTGTCAGTTTCAGTGGAGACAGGGTCTACCCCAGGGGTATAGTGACTCTGACGGTAACAGCAGGGACCTATCCGTTGCAGCTGACCAAACAAGTAGATTTCCTGGTTGTAGATTGCCCCTCGTCCTACAATGTCATCATTGGGAGGCCTACCCTAAACAAATGGAAGGCAGCAACGTCCACATACTGTTTGAAGGTGAAATTCCCAACAGACGACGGTGTAGGTGAAGTAAAGGGAGATCAGGTCCTGGCGAGGGAGTGCTACCAGGCCGTACTGGCAAGAAAGGAGAACCACACGTGGACGATAGAAGAAAAAGAGGAAGACAGAATGGAGATCCTGGAAGCAGTAGAGTTGGTAGAAGGAAATGCGGACAGGACAACCAGGATAGGGACGACGCTAAGCCCTGAGATGAGAGTGAAACTCATAAAGTTCCTTAAAGGGAATCTTGATGTCTTCGCATGGAGTCACGAGGACATGCCAGGCATATCTCCAGGGATCATCCAGCATAGACTAAATGTGGACGCCAACAAGAAGCCCGTTCAGCAACGACGAAGAACTTTCGCTCCAGAGCGAGATCAGGCAGTAGCAGAAGAGGTAACCAAACTATTGACAGCAGGGTTCATCCGAGAGGTATACTACCCAGAATGGCTCGCCAACATCGTCCTGGTAAAGAAACCAAATGGAAAGTGGAGAATGTGTGTAGACTTCACTGATCTGAATAAAGCATGCCCAAAGGACAGCTTCCCTCTACCAAGGATAGACCAACTCGTGGATTCTACCGCTGGACACAAGTTGTTGACGTTCATGGATGCCTTCTCAGGGTACAACCAGATAAAGATGGCTGAAGAAGACCAGGAGAAGACCGCCTTCATCACCAGCCAGGGACTCTATTGTTACAAGGTGATGCCTTTTGGGTTGAAAAACGCTGGAGCTACATACCAGAGGTTGGTAAACAAAATGTTCAATCAACAAATTGGCAGGAACATGGAAGTATACGTAGACGATATGCTCGTCAAGAGTAAGGAAGAGCTCGCCCATCTGGACGACCTGGAGGAGACTTTTGCAACCCTGAGAAAACACCAGATGAAGTTAAATCCTAGCAAATGTGTTTTTGGGGTAGCCTCGGGAAAATTCCTGGGATTCATGGTGTCCCAGAGAGGAATAGAAGCCAATCCAGAGAAGGTACAAGCTATCATTGACATGGCTTCACCCAAAACCGTCAAGGATGTACAAAAACTTACGGGAAGGATAGCAGCTCTAAACAGGTTCGTCTCCAGGGCCACAGACAAATGCTTGCCCTTTTTCAAAACCCTCAAGCAGGCCTTTGCTTGGACTGACGAATGCGAAGCAGCGTTCCAAGAGTTGAAACGATATCTGAGCAGTCCACCTCTCCTGAGCCCGTCTAAAGGAGGGGAGAACCTATATTTGTACCTGGCAGTATCAGCGTCGGCAGTCAGCGCAGCCTTGATTAGAGAAGAAGGCAAGAAGCAACTCCCGGTGTACTACGTCAGCCAGGCCTTTCAAGGAGCTGAGTTCAGGTACCCAAGAATTGAAAAGATTGCGTTCGCACTTATAGTAGCTTCGCGCAAGCTCAGACCGTATTTCCAGTCAAATCCTATCCTCGTAATGACGGACCAGCCAATCAAGAAGTCAATGAACAAACCGGAAGCAGCAGGGAGAATGGTCCAATGGGCAATCGAACTCAGTCAATTTGACATCGAGTACCATCCAAGAGCAGCCATCAAGGCACAAGCCCTGGCTGACTTCATCGCTGAATTCACTCTTCCAGACGAAGCAGGAACTACCGACGTAGTTGGAAAATGGATAATACAGACAGATGGTTCGTCAGCCCAAAAGAGGGGGGGAGTAGGGGTCGTCATAACCACCCCCGACGGAGAAGTGATGAAATATGGAGTTCAACTGGAGTTCCCAGCCACCAATAACGAAGCCGAATATGAAGGAATACTGACGGGCTTGAGGCTTGGAAAAGCTCTTGGTGCCAAAAACTTGCTTATCCAGAGTGATTCAAAGCTGGTAATCGGACAGATCAGTGGAGAGTACGAGGCAAAGGAGGAAAGGATGCAGAAATACCTTAAACTGACAAGGCAGCTAACTCAGGAGTTCGACACAGTGGATTTCGCCCAGATACCAAGAAACCAGAATATTGAAGCTGACGAAGTGTCGAAACTAGCATCGTCAGAAGCAGGAATGACAAGCGCAGACATGGCAATAGAAATTCAGAAATGCCCAAGTATTGAGGAGGTGGCAGTGCTCACCACCCAGAGCACAAACACCTGGATGACGCCCTTGATATCCTACCTCCAAGACGGACACTTACCTCAGAATACTGACGAAGCCAGAAAGGTCAGAAAGAGAGCGGCTAGGTTCACGATCCTAAATGACGTCTTGTACAAGAGAGGCTTCTCTATGCCCTACCTGAAGTGCGTCGACGAGGACGAGGCCAAATACATCCTAGAAGAGGTACACGGAGGAGTCTGTGGCGACCATGCCGGCCCCAGATCCCTAGTAAACAAAGTGATAAGAGCGGGGTACTTTTGGCCAACCATGCAGGGGGATGCTGCTAACCTCGTCAGGAGATGCAACAGATGCCAGCGGTACGGGAATGTACAACGGCTTCCAGCAGAGAAGATGACGACCATATCCTCCCCATGGCCATTCGTGCAATGGGGAATCGACATCGTCGGTCCTCTGCCCCAAGGTAAAGGTCAGGTAAAATTCCTTCTAGTTGCTATTGACTATTTCACAAAATGGGTTGAAGCAGAGGCTCTAGCAACCATCACTGAGGCTCGGATCCGGAGCTTCGTATGGAAAAACATTATCTGCAGGTTCGGGATCCCTTTGACGATCATATCCGATAATGGGAAGCAGTTCGATAGCCAAGGCTTCAGAGAGTTCTGCTCGAACCTCGGGATCAAGAATCAATTCTCATCCCCGGGACACCCCCAGGCAAATGGACAGACGGAAGTAACAAACAGGACGTTGCTCAAGATAATCAAAACCAAGCTGGACGAAGCAAAAGGTGCCTGGCCCGAAGAACTGCCTAATGTCTTGTGGGCATACAGGACTACAGCCAGAACCCCGACAGGAGAGACACCCTTCAGGCTCACCTACGGCTCAGAAGCAGTGATCCCAGTAGAAGTTGGAGTAACAAGCATCAGGCGAGGAGCTTTCAGAGAGGGACTCAATGACGAGGGACTGCGGTTCAACCTGGATTGCTTGGATGAAATAAGAGACAATGCGTCCAGTCGAATGACAAAGTATCAAAAGAAAATGGCCGAGTATTACAATAAGAGGGTCAAACTCAGGCGGCTGGCCATAGGGGACCTCGTCCTTCGCAAAGTCACTATAGCTACTAAAGACCAGACTCAAGGGAAGCTGGGCCCTACATGGGAAGGGCCATATCGCGTCGTTCATTACTCTAGGCAAGGGAGTTACCATCTGGAAACTATGGACGGACGAAAACTCCCTCGTCCTTGGAACATTGAGCATTTAAAGAAATACCATGAGTAAATGTAACACACGAATGCACTCGTTATTGAAGTTAATAAAAGTATTATTCATTCAATGTTTTTGCGCAGGCAGTACAGGTCAACCATGAGGCCTATAAATCACTAAGTAACAAGATTCCGCCTTGACGGATGTAAGTTACCGACGACCATAATACTATGGTTAAAAGACTTAAGTAACAAGATTCCGCCTTGACGGATGTAGGTTACCGACGGCCATAACACTGGTTGAAAGACTTAAGTAACAAGATTCCGCCTTGACGGATGTAAGTTACCGACGACCATAATACTATGGTTAAAAGACTAAGTAATAAGATTCCGCCTTGACGGATGTAAATTACTGAAGACCATAATACTATGGTTAAAATACTAAGTAATAAAATTCCGCCTTGACGGATGTAAATTACTGAAGACCATAATACTATGGTTAAAATACTAAGTAATAAAATTCCGCCTTGACGGATGTAAATTACTGACGTTAAAAGAACAAGGGACAAGAGTCCGTCTAGACGGACGTAAGTCGAATGGCAGGAGTCAGTTCACAGAAGAGCACAGTGCATTAAATCAACAACTAATTAACAAAGCACAAAAAGTACGGACGGATGTAAACCAGCCAGAAGAAAAGTAAGTACGCTTCATTCCAGCCCATAAACACTGGGTCGATATCATTGTTTTCAAAATAAAGCAAATTGTTTTGAAATTAGATTTACAAAAAAAAAAAAAAAAAAAAAAGAAAAGCCCAAAAACAAGACGGGCACCCACAATAATATTTTTCTAAGTAAGTAGAGTCAAGCATCAGTTGTGCCTTCACTGGCCGGCACGTCAGCAACGGGTTCAGGAACATCATCACCGGGGGCAGAAGACGAAGCTGCCTCCTCCAGGGCCATTTCCTTGTCCACCTCCTCCAAATCCAGGCTCTCCAGGTTGACTCCGGAAGGATGCTTGATCATGTACCTCCGGAGAAGCTCAAATCCCTTAAAATACCAGCTGAAGAGCACGGTGTTGTACTCATCAGTGGTCTGGAAAGCCTCCACGGATCGAGCGGCGATGTTCACTAGCTTCTCCTTGGCTGCCTGAAGTTGCTCGTCCTTCTCCTGAGTCAACCCGCGCTCAACTCTGAGGTCGTCCTCCAGCACCTTGACCTTCTCCTTCAGTGTCGTGGCCTCGTCCATAGAAGTAATCAGATTCGTCCTCAGGTCAGAGTTCTCCCTCTCCTGAGCCTCCATCCGGGTCGCCAGAGACGCCACCTTGGCCCCTTGAGTGAGGTACTCAGCAGTGATATGGATACTCTCTCCCAACACCTGGAGGAAATTATGAAGTCGTCTATAAAAAAAAAAAAAAAAAAAAAAAAAAAAAAAAAAAAGAGAAATGATGAAGAGGGAAGAACCCGAACCTGGACCAGTTTGTGGACGTGACGGGAAGCCACATCGTTTAAGGACAAGTCAGATAGAGCCTTCAAGTCCGCTGAAGTAACGACCTCGTGAGCTCTTTCCACAGCCAAAGACTCGTCATCCCATATGGTGGACGGACGAGTATCAGTCTTCTCCTTTCCTTTGCCAACCACACGCGGCCTTTTAGAGCCAGGAGTAGGAATCTCTTCTATTGAAGCGGTCGGGGAGGCAGTCCTCGTCGTTTCAGAGGCTATGGAAGGAACAATGCTGAGCGGGATGGAGGCAGAACCCTTCCCGGTAACTCGCACGGTCTTCTTCCCCAAATTGGACAGGGGTTCGTCCTTCTTTGACCTCATCTTTGCATACATGTCCTTGTTAAACTTGGTCGTCATCTCTGCAAGAAGAAAGTGTGTCAAAGAAGTGCTTAAGTGTACAGAAGATGAATCAGCATTGACGAAGTTAAAACTTACTCTTTTTTCCTTCAATGCCAAGCTGACGAAGAACGAAAGGAGATGGGTCAGGACCAAGGTTGTAAAACGCAAGAGATCGAGGGTCAACCAGCTCGTCCCAGCTCTCAATCGTCTCAGCGTACCCGATGGCGGTCTCTATACGTTCCTTATATCGTCTCTTCAGCCCAGGCCGTCTCTTAACTATACCAAACAAAGAAACAAAGAAGTCAGCAAGATCAGAACTTGAAAATTGGCAAGATTGAAACAACGGGGAGAAATACTGACGCACCTAAGGTCGGGGTTCCCCACCGACGGAGTAACCTCGGGATATCACCCCAATCACTGCTAGATTGGGTCTCGAAGTCGTCCCCAGACACAAAGAAAAAGCGCGACTTCCAATACCTGAATGACGAAGGCAATCCCTTGACGATTCTAATCTTTCTCTCCCAAGGGACTAATTCGTAATATCCCCACTCTTTAGACTCTTTCAAACGATACAGGTAGGTGAGCTCACCTATCCTGATCATATCCCCGTTGGAGGCCAACCATATTTGCATACAGTTAATGACGATCCTCCACGAGTTTGGCATGAGCTGTCCAGGGGCTATACCAAAATGATTTAAAAGTTCCATCAGGAACGGGTGGACGGGGAACCTAAGCCCACAGGTGAAGGCTGACTCATAAAAACATATTTCGCCTGGAAAGAAGTGACAAGCCCTGTCTTCTTCCCTGGGACGACGAACACGAACCCTAGACGGAAATTGAAACCTATCCTTAAATCTATTCACGGTCTCGTCATCCAGACCACAAATCTCCCTAAGGGCATAAAAAGCCCTAACCTCTCGAGAACCAGAAACGGCGGTATCTCCTTCAGCCGGGCCACCACTGGACGATAGCCCAGTCTCGAGGTCACTAGACCTAACCTCAGACATTAATCTTCTCCCTCCTAAACCCTCAAACCAATTTAGCGATTGACGGAGCAACGGTAACAACTCACTCAAAACGACACTCAGACTATTGCCTTCGTACACAAAATTTTCCAAAAAAGGGTAAGTACCCAAAGATCCCCCTAGACGCGCAAAAAGGAAGGAGATCGACGGGCAAGCTGTCCTAACCTCTAAGCTATCAACCATGGAAAATACAGAAACCAAAAGGAAAACAAAGCACGAAACTGAAACCCCAAAAGAAAAGCAAAAGCCAACACCAGAATAGAAGCGAAAAGGGAATAGCAAATCAGAAATTATACAGTAAAAGAAGAAAAAGAAGAAAGAAAAAGGAAAGAAGAACATACCTCCAATGGCGGAACGGCAGAAGCAGCACAAGGCAGATCGGAGAAGAAGGAAGCCACAATATTCAGAGTATCTCTAAAAAACTGGTTTGCTTTTGCTCTCTGAGAAATAAACGAAAAGTTGAAAAGGAGAAGTTTTAAATGTGGGCCAAAAAACGATTGAAAAACCAGCGGGAAACCCAAGGGTCATGCCATTAATTCCACAGACCATCAAGCGCCACGTGGCCATGATTGCGTGTAACGCCGCCACTAAACATTAAAGGCGGAACAGAACCCCAAGAGTCACAAGAAAAACTTTTCAGCTTCTGTGATCGTCATGACAGGTCACCGACGACCCCAGAACCTGGGGGGCAACTGACGGGAATGACAACTCTACATACCGCTGACGAAGATAACATTACTGACGAGAGAACCATCCATGACGAAGTGAGCAGAAACAGCGAAGGAAGCTATCATCACCGACGAGGCAAAGAGTTATTCAATACGATCAATCAATGATCCGAGCAGTTACCAAATCAACCAAGAAGACCGTTGGAGGGCCTATTAAAAGTCTCATTACTGGCCAGGTGCGTTACAAAAGAAAGCATTAACAGCCTCAACGGCTAGCCCTGATGGGCTCAGGTATAAAACTCTCACACAACCAACAGAAGGGGATATATGCAAAAATACTCTGAAACTATCTATTCTTTTCTTTATTGTGTTTAACTGTGATCCTAACTTTGGCATCGGAGACTTTGTGGCAGGCGCCACACCGGTGTCTCTCGACGAGCAAACCTTCACGCCTCACGGGTGATTCCATCTGCACATTCACTGACGGATTTGTGTTCCATCAGAAATCATCTTATGTTCCACTTTTTGTATTTCATTTAATGTTCCACAAATTATGCTAGGCCCTGTGTCTAATTTATTTTACAAGGAAAGTAAAAACAATATATGGCAAGTCAGGATTCGAACTATAGTGCCAATTGCTAACACAAACCATCTCGAGCACTATAGTCTGGCACTTTGGCTATCCACTTTTGTTTTCTTCTTCTTATTCTTCTTTTTCTCTCTCTCTTTTGGTCTTTTCTCTAAATCCATGTTCTCTTTTCTTCCTTTAATGTCACTTGCCTGCTGGTCTTTGCCTCCTTATTGCATGCCCCCATCTCCTATCACTTTAGCCCTAATGACGGAGCCATATTGCCATAAGCTAAAGTCTTTTACTTGATTGCTTCATAATAATGATCATCAACTCCACTCCATTTGCGCTGACGAATCTCTCCTTGTTCTCCAATGGCATCAACAAGCAAGCAACAAAAACACTAGCCAAAACAAGTTATCTACCATCTCCTCCAAACTCTTTGGATAATTGGACTTGTACATAGCCTGAAGCACAAGGTCTACATCATTTATCTACCCAAACATGGGTTAGGTCTACATCATTTATCTACCCGAACATGGGTTTTACATTCTTTCTTTGATTCCTCCGCTTTTAAGAATACCCTTAAAATATTAAGCCAATAAAAACAATGTTGGATATTTTTTAAAAATAATTTATTAAAGTGATAAGATTTTATTAAAATTATACCACCTTCATATGCATACATTATTGACACAAACTTTTATATTATCTAGTAATAACCATTAACAAAAAATCAGGTCAATAATATGAATTTTTTTTTTTTTTTTTTTTTTTGTATTCACTAAATTTATTAGTAAGTAGCTCTCCATCATTTTAATTCTTTCTCAATCATTTTAATTGGTATAGCGACACCAATATACCATTTAGGGCTGTCTAGGTGAATCGGTGACCTGCCGAAATCGATCGACTGCCTCTTGAACTGAGGCCGATCCGTTCAGAGCAACCCATGGTTGGCAGTGGGTCTCTGACGTCAGAACTCGAAAAGTGCAGGTCGAGTGGTGGTTTTGGGTTTCAAAACCCGGCGGAAATTGAACTGACCCGACGGTATTACAATCACATCCTTAGTTTGTTGAGATTTGGACCAGATTTAGCGAGATTTCATCAAGATCTATCGATATCTAGTCTAGATCCTTCGAGATCTGGCGAGATCTTGACAGATTTGGCCAAGTATCAACTAAATCTCGACGGATCCAGCCAACTCTCGACCCCGACAACGAAACCCAAAACTGATCGATACAACCCAAAACCTGAAACGACTCGAATCGGCCGATTTGACGAGAATTTTGGGTCGCTTTCCAGTTTTAATTTTATCTACCCGAAAATATCTGGTGGAGTTCGAGTCGGGCACAAACCCGATGCAGCCCAACCCATGAACAACCCTAATACCATCCATAGTACATGGTAGGATAATCAAACTCTTTTAATTGTCTTACCATAAAAAGTTTCACAAAGTCACAAACAAGAGTGCTACGCAATATCCTAAAGCTTAATTTGAGTTTTCCAAATTAATATAGGGAAACATATTGACCATTAATCTTGCCTTGTTCTCCATCACTGCAAACTTTTAACTTGAACGTATTGGGACCTCGGGGATTCTAGCATTTTACCCTTATTTTTAAAAAAATTTAGCAATATGCCCCTATTTTGAAACTATATAGGTAAATGCCCCTATTTCGATACTCGATTACCTTAAAATTGAGTTTCAATGAAATACTTGATTTGTACAAAATCGAGTTTTGCCCGATCAAAATTAAAAAAAAAAAAAAAAAAATTGCATGGAACTCAAGTTCCATTAAAAACGCCACTATAGGACAACAAAAACGTAGCTATAGGATATGCCCGATCAAACTTATTAAAAAAAAAAAAAAAAAAAAAAAAATTGCATGGAACTTGAGTTCCATTAAAAACGCCATTATAGGACAATCAAAACGTAGCTATAGGTTACGCTCGAGTTCCATGCAATTTTTTTTAGTTTGATCAGCTATAGTGGCGTTTTGGAACTTGAGTTCCATGCAATTATTATTATTTTTTTTAAATTTTTTTTATTATTTTTTTAAAAATTTTGATTGGGTATAACTCGATTTTGTACAAATCGAGTATTTCATTGAAACTCGATTTTAAGGTAATCAAGTATCGAAACAGGGGCATAAACTTAGATAGTTTGGAAACAGGGACATATTGCTAAATATTTTTAAAAATAGGGGTAAAAGGCTAAAATTCTCAGGGACCTCCCTATGCGTGGGGTTCAACTTTATGAACACCTCCATGCATGATTGGCTGAGTGAATCAATAGTATGTATTGGCCAGACTGGTAAGGTGGACCATTTTCGGAGACCGATTTTGTGAAGGATTAATTTAATTTGTATAGCTGTATTTTATGTGAGCAAGAGAAACGATTTTGTAAGGGCCCAGAAGTTACAATGATATTTTTTTATTATATATATTTTTTGTAGCAAAGGTTGGACTTAGATTTACGGCTTTGGACAAGTAAATTATGAACAACTGCAAGAATTGACGTACAATATTGTTATGTTGTCCAACGGCCCTGCAAGGCCTTTGAGCTGACCTTTCCTCGTTTCATCTGGGCCCATATATAGTTGCATTTTAGTTTTCCACTCCATTTGTTTTGGTGAAAAATTTCTTACGAAGATAGATTTTTTTTTTTTTTTTTTTTTTTTTTTTTTTAATTTTTTTTGTTTGGTTTATTTATTTATTTATTTTATTTATGTCTAGTAGTACTAAAATAAATAAATAAAAAGAAAACTATGTTTGGTTAACAAAAAAACCCTATTAAAAATATGACTTACTTTATAGAGATTATACTCAGTAAATTTTTTTCGAAAAGTAACCCTATTTCAAGTCATGCTAAATAAATTAAGTTAAGAGGAAATATGGAAATGATTGAAAATAATTTTATCTCATTTTGAGGTCACTACTCACTACCAAACATAGGAAAATGAAATATTTTTTTGAAAAATAACTTATTTTTTTATAGAAAATTTTAGTATCAAAAGAAATAGTGTTACTCCCCCCCCCCCCCCTCCCAACAAAAAAAAAAGCGTTGACATTTTACTTTAATGTTCTTGAATTACAAATAGATCAATATATAATGAGTTTACATTGTGTCTAGATGTGACGTAAATCCCTTGGTTTTCACCATCCATTAACACAACGCCACATCATCATTTATTATAAAATTGAATACAACATTACAACTTATTGCAAACAAACGCCATTTCACAGAACAAAATCTCATCTCGTCCTTTCTAATTTCTATCATTCAAGTCAAAATAAAATCTCATCTCTTCCTTACAGGAAGCACTGACCCAGCAACCTGCTACACACATATCACCAAAGTCACTACTGTTACCACCGCCTAATCTTCTCTCCATTTCTCTATAACAAATCTGAATCAACATTAAATTAATTTTGTAAAAAGTACCCAACAATCTCAAAAGTTGGAATGAAACCTTAAGAACTACACCAGGATGAAGAAGAAGAAGAAACTTTGAAGTTTGAACGCTAATTTTATATACCAATAATGAAATTTACAAAACCCATTTCATGAAACCCGCAAAGTACAAAAAAATAACAATAAACCCACCTAAATTTTCTCTAAAATAGAGCAATTCAAAAGTGACCCTATTGAAAAATCTTACAGATCATATTTGATGGGATAGCGAAAAATTATTTTACCTCCAATTCATCCAAAAGTATCGTCCAGGACCCAGAGAGCAAGCAGGATCAGGAATCACCCAAAGGATGAGAAAGATGTTCATGGACGAGAATATCGCTCATGAACAATGAAATCTTCCATGGACGATCACGAGGTCGTCCATGGACGATGATTAGACATCCAAGGATGACCAAATCGTCCATACAATGGATGGATGGACGTGCAACACTTAGGAAATTCTCGACACCTTGGAACGGTTACCAAACCCATGATTATCGCCATAAATTCCTCGAATACTTAACTTCCGTTAGCGGTTGCAACTTCTATAGCCGTTGAAGAAGTTATGTCCGGACTCATTGGCTTCCACGAATCTTGGGGAAGTTACTAGGTTAACAACCGTTCCAAGGTTCTCTATATAAAGGACCGGTCTGAATCAAACAAGGGTAAGTACATTCTGACATTTTACTCCTAAAAAGTTGGAACTCCATTCTTGTGAGAAACTAACTTAGCCATCGGAGGGTGTTTGACTAGTCTTCTCCGGTCCCCTTTTAATTGCGTGTTCATCTTTGTAGGCCTTTCACAGCCACTAGTAGCCCACCGAAGCCGGAGCGTTTAGCCTACTGATTCTGTGCAATATCAATATTAAATAAACCATAAGTCTTGGATATCATCAAACCCTAAAGTCACCATCCCTATCTCCATCTTTGCACACACACAATGAACCACCAAGTCACTAACCCATTGCCATAGCAAATCCTTCAAACCCACAGAAAACCCATACCCTCAAAACCCAATCATACCATATACAACATATGTTGTGGAGACTGGGATAGTAGATAGGACGACGGCAATAGCAGCAAATTTTGTTGCTTGTGGTGGCATACAGTGGCGTATGATGGCATATGGCAGCATGGGTGGTGGGGTGCTGGATGTGCTTCTTCTCTGTTCTTGAAGACTTGAACAATAGAAAGAAAATGTTTGAGTTTTAATTTGTTTTGATTTCTGAAATAGGATTGTGTGTGGAAAGATGTATTTAATTTTTTAGTTAAAGGTTGATGTGGTTATATTATTGGTGGCGTTATTCAAGGGGTTTACGCCACATTTAGATAGAATTTAAGCTCATATATAATATATAATAATGTTGATTCTCAATATATATATATTGATTTTTTAAACCAAAGTTGAGAGAAAATTCAATAGAATCAAAATTGGAATTTGCTTTTGTTAGCTTTCCATACAAATTAAATTGTTTAGATTTTTGCTGTTATTTTTTCTCTGAACTAATGAACATATTTTTTATATTATTTTTATTTAGATTTGTATGCGAAAATATTGAACATAACAAACTGTAATTGATCTTAATGGTCTCATGCACCTATCTCCATTCAATTTAGGAGATAATATTTGACTAATTTATTATTTTATTTTGTGTTGTATTTAGTAGAATTTCACAGAAAATAATTGAGAATTGATATTATATATGTAATATCCAACAATGATTTTCAAAATTATATATATAATAATAATATAATGAGAAACTTGGTGTAACAAATATCATGAAAATTGTAAGGAAAAACTATTTTAATACCTCCAAATGTCCTTTATGTTTAATAACCCAGACTAACATTAATAACACAACTACGACTCATCATTTCCATGCATAAATAAAGGTTACATACTAGTATATAATAATGCACAAAACCAAAAATAATAATAATTAAAAAATGTAAGAACATAACGGACGTATAGAGCATTATGTATCAAGAGGAATGAAGAATAATTCTTCTCCAAAGAAAGGATTTCTTGGATAGCGAAGGGACAAATGATGACGATAGCACTGACCTATGAAACTTCAATTTTAACAACCTTTGACAATCAATCAATCACATGTTGATTTGTATGCAACTGAATATTTCAAACTTTCAGTTCCGCAAGAGATTATTATAGCCTTTGTTGATTTGAATTAGACACACATACGGAACTGTAAGTACCTAAAGCACCTAAGCAACTTAGAAGTATATATAAGGATTAAAGGGGAGCCATAGAGGAAAATGCGACTGCTTCATCATTTGGTTTTAATTTGGCCATAAACTCATTTCCTATATAGTTTAAGAAAAGAAGATTTTGTCTCTGCGCCAGTTATATAAACATGTCATTTTTGTTTTGTTTGTTCATTCGACGACGGCGTCAAAGGAAGCGAAATATGTATCAAACAGCTCCTCCTCCAGTTCCACCTAATTATGCAACTACTGCCGATGCTTATCCTGGTGGTGGTGATGCTAATGATCCCGGTAGATTTGGTAAACCCAATGGAGGTCTAAATGATGGCGTACGCCGTACGTAATAGCTTTTGTGAGTACTGCAGCTGAAATCGTATCTGTCAGTGATGCTGGTGGAGGTGGTTGTGGCGGTGGTGGCGGTGATTGTAATTGAGGAGGTGGTAGTGCCTTTGGCTTTCAATGGTTGCTGATACTTGAGGGTCGTAGCCAGGGGCGGAGGGAAGGGGGGGCGAGGGGGGGGGGGCAAATGCCCCCTCTGACGCCCCCAAAATTCTTAAGTACTAGTATTGTATATAGTACAAGTAATAATTATTAGTATACACAAGGATAATCAGCTTTTTTACATAAATATAATACTGTGTATTAGTTTCACAAGAAAACCCCATTTCACATTCCCACGGCCCACTGCAATTATTTTAGAAGAATAATGGGTCCCACCTTAAATAATATTATAACAAAATAAAACCATTTGTACAGCCTACTTCTCCACCACTATTTTCCTGAATAGAATTATGAGAAAAAAAAATATTTACCTTCACTCTCTAGTCACTAAAGCATCTTGAAAAAGTCGAGGAACATAAATTTTTTTCCAACTTCTTGTCATAATTGTTATATGGCAAAGTGTGATTGTTGAAAAAAAAATGGTGGGTTTATGTGTTAGTATTGGTTAACCACTCATAGTTTCTCATGTCAGGATTTTGACAAAAAAATTGTGAAATAATTTGTGATCTAGAACTACTCATAACACCTTTGTTTCATATAACAAATTTTTCTTTCTTTACCAACATTTTTTAGTCTCAAGCCCAAGTTTTTTTACAAACCCAAATTGTAATTGTGGACGACAATTACATTTGCATATAGTTGTTTATTTATTTTGTTATTAATATCAATTAATACATTTTCAATTTAATTTTACTCCAATCTTGACTTTTGATCTCGCCCCCCCTAACCTAAAATCCTAGCTCCGCCACTGTCTCGTAGGGCATGTTATTTGTTTATGAAATGTAGGGCTTTGCGTGGATTTATCATTTATGTATCAGCAATTTATTTTAAACTTGAAGTTCTTTCATTTATTTATTTATTTTTTTTGAGGAAATTTTAAACTTGAAGTTCAATCTGTATTAGTTTCTCAAAAAAAAGTTCAATTGTATTATCTGTATGAAACTTTATGTCATAGAGCTTATTAGAGGTTGCATTAATTTTTCTAATTCGCCCCAAGAAAAGATTTTTTTCTTTTTTCTTTTCTTTTCTATAGAAATGATGTTTGGAAAAGGAGAGAAGTTTTAGTCCATAAAATGTCTCTAGAATATATATACCTTAGTAAAGAAGAATCATCATGTAACAAGCGACATTAATTCAAATTTTATCATACTTACAAAAAGATAAATCATAAAATCTCAAATTGAATTAGTGAGTTTATGGAATTAAAAAGATAGGTTAATTTAGGTTTTAATCCACTGTATTGGAAGATTATATGAAATGAATAGTTCTATATTTATTAATTGGTTTCCAAACCAAAATTTTGGAGTAAGTTCCGTGTGGAGGGTGATTTTGGTACCAAATCAAAATTTTCAGTTTTGACATTTTAGCAACCAAAATTGAATGATATTCCTATAAAATTGTACTATGCTAACCGAGAAAGCTTCGATTCGGTTCGATTTAGTCAATGTTTTGAGAAATCAACCCTTGAAGTGTGTGCAAAATGGTCTTGTTACATTGTTCGCACCACACTATGAACAACCTAGCTACAATTTTTGATATCAACAAGTATAGATGTTGTATTTTAAAATGTTTATTAGACTTTTTTAGTGTGAAAAATTCAAACACTAAGACTATTAAGTAAAAACAAAATTTTTTAAGGAATGAAAACTAGAATCGACCATTGATGTGAGGAAAATGATCAAAACTAAGAATCACATTTTAGCAACTCATGATGTAAAAAACTAAAAGCGAAGCAAGATTTAAGCATAGAATAAAAAGGAGTTGACATTAGAATAAGAGGCAAAAACCGATTTTTAGCATATTCGATCAAACAAGTGATCTTCTCACCTATCACGAAGCCCATACTACCCCCCATAAACTAAAAATCCATAACCCCAAGTGCCATGGGAATACTGTTTAGTTGACTCGTGCCTATTTGAATAGCCTCAGTTAATCATGTTTTTCTTTAATAAGAATTAATATGATCTTTGTAAGATTCTTCTTCCAACGGAAATTCAATGGTATCCACAGAGACCATATCTTCATCCATAGGAACCAATGTACCTATATCAATCAAAAGTTCAAACTATCTTTGGAAAGGGCAAGGACATGATCAGATAATGTCTAAAATTTCTTGGTAGAGTTGGACTCCATTAATAGAGAAAGTATCTCATTTATTGAATGTCTCATATTTTGTGGGATCACATATCATGAACATTCAATCATGTATATAATGCAGGAGATAATTCTTCTTCATTTGCTTGGGATCCATTTTCATAATGCAAAATTTGTTTTCATCATGAATCCAATAGTTTACAAGGTCTTACGTTATTTAAAATATTACGCTCCATTAAATAGCAAATGATAATTGAATAAAAATAAACACAACGAAACTAGTTTGGGGTGGACTTTCATGTGAGCCAAGTAGTACCATGTATGAACTTTTCTCTTTAATTTATTCTTGGGTTGGTTCATGGTTGCCTAAAGATGAAAATATCTTCAATTATTTGTTCTAAGATATATATAAAACCTAAAAAGTGTTATTTGTGGAAACCTCACTTCGGCTGTTCCGCATGATTATAATAGTTTATAGTTATATCCACAGAGGAACCAATACATGAGGGCCTAGAAATGGAGGACACTTTAAGTCATGAATTCAACCGTAGTCTCACCTTAGTCCCACCATGGTCCAAATAGTATCAAGTATCAACTTGGTGCCCCTCAAAAAAAAAAGTATCAACTTGGTGACATCTAGAGTAAACCAACTCCATGATCTAGGTGTTGTTGTTCTATAATAAATTCTGCTAGTATATATAATCGAGTGAGATCCAGGATTTTCCTTTCATTGCTACTACAAAGTTAAAATTTTATCATCCCACAATCAACGAAGTCAAAGTTGGTTTTCTGGAGTTCCTAAAAAAGAAGAAGAAGTTGGTTTTCTGGAAAGCTAACTAGTTTACCGAATAGAGGAGTCTAAATCTTTGTCTCATTTTTTTCTGCACTACTTAATATTCTACAAATAATAACCATGTCAACTCACTTAATTAAATTCTAATTTTTTGCCTTTTCTTATTTCACTTCCAAACCCAACACATTCCACCAGCTACCACCACTAACCTTCACCAACGGCAACGACCACCACCACCACTAGCACCCGTGAAGTTGAGCTTTTGAATCCAATGAGTCGTTAGACCACTTATTAGTAATCACATGAATAACAACCCTTGCATGTTAAAGATTGAATGGCTAGTCTTACAAGGTGCCCAAAGAAGGCAATCTGCAATGAGTGAGCCAAAAGGATCTGTGTCAAGGCCCATTATTTGTTTAATGAAAGTTTAAGGAGCTTTCTTGGTTGTGGAGATGATGAGGATTCAAGCCATGAAAGGACCATGTGAGTTGACTCGGCTGGGTCACTACTGGGTTGTCGTCGTCTGTGGTGGATGGTCATTAGTGATGATGAAGGTTGGTGGTCGTGGGCCGGTGGAGATGTGTTGGAGTTTTATTTATTTTTTATTTCTTTTAGGAAGTGAAATAAGAAAATGCAGGAAGGGATAAGAAACTTAGGAAGGGTCACAATTTCGTTGCCACCATGAGGGTTGATGGTGACGACTGGTGGTGGTGGCTGGTGGGATGTGTTTGAGTTTTATTTATATTTATTTCTTTTAGGAAGTGAAATAAGAAAAAGGAAAAGAAAAAAAGAATTTAATTAAATGAATTGGTATGCATGTGTCAAGTTTTTATCTGCGGAGTATCGAGCGGAATAGAAAAAGTGAAACAGAAGATTTGGACTCCAAATTAAAAGCATCATTTTTCATTCATGTAGGTAACCCTCAGAATGTCATTAAGTGTTCGTTAGTTTGTTTTAATTTAAAAATGCTAGTATTTATTTAATTTCAGTTTATGTACAATTTAATTTAATTTTTTTAAAAATTGTTTCAAGATACGGTTATAGTTAAAGATATTAGGTTTATTATGTATTAATATATGTACTGGCTCAAAAGGTTCAATTATATTGTAAGTTCATGTAGGGTTAAAATTAATTATCTTATATAGTTTAGGCTATACATTAGGGTTCTTTGTAACATATAGCATATAATCTATATTATTTATAAGAGAATTCTTTTTTTTGGATTGGACTTTTATATGATTCAAAAATACTCCTAAACCTTATGTTAAAGGGGAAAAAAACTTGAGGACAACCTAGTAAAAATATATCTTCAACTCCACTTAAAATATCTACAAAATAAAACACTTTCCTACTAATCCATGTCTTCAAAACAGACCTATCCAAAATTGATTCTAAAAAAAAAACCTATCCAAATTTTTTATTTTAAAAGGAAAATTATGATATTAAACCAAAAAAAAAAAAAAAAAAAAGCTTGCACATGCAAAGCACGTGTGATGAAACTGGTAAAGATACAATGGTTAAGGATTTCCTTATCAATTGTAATTTATATAACTTATTTTAAAAAAATAAATCAATGAAAATAAGCCTCTCTATTCAAACTAGTAATTATCTTATATATTCTATAATCAAAATATTCATCCTCGCCCTGACAATGTATGAATTTTGTAGCCATGAGAAATTCGTAAGACTTGAGAAAAGTGAGACATATATGATTATGATCTAATTACAGTCAGGCGGGCCTCTCAACTTTCATATATGGCCCACTATTTTCCAAAAAGTTTAGTCTGTGCCGCCCAGAACCTAGTAGGTGGGGCCTTTTCTAGTACTACCTTTGGGTCTATCAATGTGGGCTCTATTCACAGCCGCAGATTCTTTTCACATTTGGACGGTCTGAATTGCTTTTTTCAACTTTAACAGGAGAGACAGTACTTTCTAGGAAAAAAGTGCTAGACGACAAAAGTTTGAAAGAGTACGTGGCGGTTCCCCCTCTGGGGCCCTTCCACATTTTCCAGGAAAACGCAGGGAAATTTGCATGTAATCCCATTTATCGTGTGAGCTAAGTCAGAAACTTCGAATTTCGTGGCATTAAAATTGAAAAGTGAAAGCCACCTTACATTTCAATGTTCAAACTTCAAACTTCGTTATTAAGTCTAATCAAGCGTTGAGAAGACGACAACTTGCAGCTTAGCTTATATAAGAACTAATATAGCCATAAAGGAAGACGCAGATATACATAGTCGTCATATAGTCTTTTGGCAAAAATTTCATAGTCGAAGAAATTAAGGAAGTCTCTCTCCGTACCGTTTACATTTGCAGCAATGGGGTGTTTTTGCATACAAGGGAGTAAAAAGAAAGAAAATAAAAATAAAAATAATGCTTCCCCAGCGGCTTATTCAGGTAAAGCTCCTAAACGCAGAGGTGGCAGAAACGATGGTGGCATGGTTTTTATGAGTACTGCTGCTTATGCAAACACCTCCACTGATCACAGTGGTGGAGGTGGAGGTTGTGGTGGTGGCGGAGGTGGAGGGGGTTGCGGTGGTGGAGGAGGAGGTTGCGGAGGCGGTGGTGGATGAAGCTGAGTGGGTGGTGGCTTAATTTGCTTGGGGTTTGTGGTGGTGGACTACTGGTGCTGGCTTTCAAGTTTTTTTTTTTTTTTTTGAGAAACGGCTTTCAAGTTTGTTAAGCATGGAATTATAGTTTTGTTATTCGTTCATGAATTGTTGGGTTTTACGTGAAGTTTATTACTTGGCAATAACTATAAGAGGTTATTGCATGTATATTTTTTTTCCCGCCTTTTTTTGCTTAGTCTCATGACTCATGATTCATGAGGATGTAGAACAAAGGTGTATTTTTATATTCTAAATATATTTATTTAATTCAATGAATAAGTCTCAGTTAGATTTGATCTTGTAGTGATTAATATTATATATAGAGCTTATTAAGAAAGTGCGTTCACACAATTTTTTTTTTTTTTTGGGGTTATTTTATCCCAAAGGCTAAAGACCATCACTTCTCTTAAAATATGAGAGAAAATATGTTTGATTCGAATGCTTTATGTGTTTTATGGCCTTTCCTCCTGCTTTTATAGATATGCATTCCCGCCATTTTTATTTTTGAATTTATCATAAGAAACAATTTACAGTATCTTCAATATCTCAATAATTTAATCTCAAAAGTTTAAGAACATAGCAGAATCTCACAACATTTTTATAATGTACTTATTTTGAGTTGAGATGGGTTTTGGTATAATATTTATTTATTTATTTCAATATGTTTTGATCTATAGTTGTAAACACCTCAACTTGTTGTGAAAATAAAATATTATAAATTTTATTGTGTATGTAGAACTACTCTAGACAATATGCGAGATTACTCACTCAAATTAATTACAGGAAGCTATGTCTATTTTATTCCTAAGGCTAAGATTTTCACTTCTCTATATATAATATTAATCAGTACAAGATCAATGGAGTACTGTTGGTTGTGCATTTGTTAGTGGTTTTTGGTGTTGTAGTTTTGTTATGGTTCTGAAGGTTTGTTTGTTGTGTTGCTTCGACTGGCTGGGGCTTAGTTGAGGTTCTTGTTGGTCTGTTGTTGTGTCTTCCTTTTAAGGGGCCTTGTCAGAAGTGCTGCTGGTTTGGGCTATTTGTAGTTATGTATTGTTGTTGGTTTTTGATAGAAATGATATTTGGAAAAGGTGAGAAATTTTAGTCCATAAAATGTCCGTAGAATATTTATATCATGTAAACAAGAATCATCATCATCATCCTGTAACAAACAACATTAGTTCAAATCTTATCGTATTTATAAAAAGATAAATCATAAAATTCAAGTAGGAAACTTGGGAATCGGTGAATTTATGGAATTTTGAAATATGTTAATTTGGGTTTTAATCCAATGAATTGAATGTAGTGGAAGATTATATAGGGCTGGTTTGATTATATGAAATGAGAAATTCTAAATTTATTTCTAATTAATTATAAACCCAAAATCCACTTAGTAAGTCCCTTATGTGGAACTCATCAACATACGTCAACACAACACACGCTTAAATAGTCCAACATTCAATTAAATCCAC